>NC_060970.1:1495000-1709673 GCF_910589235.1 Vespa crabro | reverse complement strand
GTACGAAAATGTAATCGAAAATTAGACTAAGAGAATATAGAGTGATCATATAGAGCCAAGATGGTCACTTGACCGTTATTATTTTTTATACATAATGGTATCACCTGAATATATTTTAAAATGAAGTAAAAAATATTACAATATCACAAATATAATTTGCTTTATTTTAATTTAACCCTTACCACTCCAAGTGTTTTTATCAGGCATTACACTGACTATTTTATTCCTTATTAACTTTACATTTCGACCACTCAAATGTGTCTCTAAATTCCGTATAATCTTTATTCGCATCTTAGTTAATCTTTTTTTTTATTTTATTCTAAACGCATCCATTTCACTTTAATGACAAAAAAGAAAAAAATTATTTGCTGCTAATTTGGAAAGATAAGCGAATTATAATCATAGAAAAAATTTCAAAATCAAATATGATTATTGATTATTATCAAAATTACATATTTCTTGAAAATGTATAAAGATTGTTTTAAAATAATTTAAAGATTATTACTTGCATGTTATGGTCGCATTTAAAGTAAGATATTCCAAACCTAATAAGCAAGCATATATTAAAGATAGTTGCCGATCGTTAATTGCACTAAATAATCGGAGTGATAATAGTTAAAATTTGTTGTAAGTTCTAAATGGAAAAAACTATTTTAAATTACTACCTTTCTAATAGCCTTTGAATACTTTGCATAAAATAATGCTATCTTTAATTAACTTCCCTATTTTATAATATATATATTGTAAAATTTCGTAATATTTACAATATAATATATTGTAAAACTCCTGTATTACCATTTTTAAATATAAGTTATTAGAAGTGATAATATAGAATTTTAGATATAAAGATTTTAAATATAAATTATAGAAAATTGTTTATTATTTATAAAATATAAACTATATTTATACAAAAAGAAACTATCAAAGCAAAATTTTATACCTTTTACATTTTATAAATAAATCAAGATAAATATAGAATTCTCCACCATACTTATATTGCCTATTTACAGAATATAAATATAATAATAATATAAAAGATATAAATTATTTTTAATTATCCGATTCTAATTATTAATTTTTTCATTTTGATCAGTTTCTCTAGAAATTTTTTGCTTTATCCACGCTTTCGCTAATGCCAACAAGTTAAGATTTGCTCTTTGGAATTCGTCTTCTGGGAATACGAACGAAGTCGAATACTTTTTCCGGATATCTTCCAAATATCTTCAATTTAATATAGGTTATTTTTAATATAAATTAAGAATACTTCTTCTTAATTTAAATTTCTCCAAAACTATTTAATGTTATTCTACTATTTAATGTATGTTATCAAAATTACATACTTCATCTTCTTCAATAATTCGGCTTCTTCGTTTAATTCTTCTAGGCACTTTGATAATAATTTTAATCTAACTCTGTTTGTCTCCCTTCTCATTTTCGAAATCTCTCCAAGCTCCCAAAAGTAATATTCTCCTTTCTTTGTCACAGTTTGCAAATAATGGATAATTTCCACGTTCAAAAATTCTACGAGCTAAAGTAACATTATCAACATCATCTCACGATGGAGAATTAACTAATTCAAATTTAGCATGAACTATCCAAACGCGTGTATTATAATGTAAGAAGATTTATAAATTAAGTTTTTTATTTACATATATATAATCACACCATGAAATCAAGCTTGAAATAAATTTTCTAAATTGTGTCTCTAAATCATTGTAACCACGGTACAATTTGTCTTTGGGATAAACACTCAATACCATACCTTGAAATAAATGATATTAAATATTTAAAAATACAATAATTTAGTACTTATAAACAAAAAAAAATAGTAATAATAATAGCATACCAATGTTTTTCTCACTATAGTCAAATTTTTTTGTTGTATTTCAACATAGCCATATTTTAGAAAATGTGAAATATTAATATGGAATAAGATCTAAACAGGTTCTGAAAAATAATAAAAATATTATAAAGTTTTATGTTTATACGTAACAATAAAATATTATAAATTTATATCTACATATATGACAATAATTTTATATAAGATAAACTGTACCTGAAACTTGACAACATCTACCTATAACTTCCGTATCAATTTCTTTGTACAAAGCATAACTTATCTACAAATAGATATATCGTTTCCATGCTCCTCCTGTAAAAAATTTATTTTATAGAAAGGAACTTCAATTTGATTTCAGAATTGTTAAAAAGTAAATATTCATTTCTTTAGTAGGAGGGACATTTGCTATAGCTCGTTCATACGCTCTTCCAACATTATGATTTTCTTCGGATTTTACTAATCTCAGATAGTCGAATCAAGCATCATTAGAAGGATTCTCCTTGACTTCTTTATTATTTATATATATGCATTATGTATTTCATTTGTTCTTTCTTTTAAAGTATTGTCTAAAGCATACTTAGAAATTATTCTTCCTCTATCATGCTATCAAAGACATATTAAAATTATACTTATTATAACAGAGAAACTGAATATATTGTTATCTTAAAATAATACTTCTCTCTGTAATTCTTTAAATCTTGCAAATGCTATAAATAGCTTTTCATCTAAGGTCTCATCTCCGAAAAAGTTTATAGTATATTTATTATAAACTTTGCGTCCTCCATTTATTACAAAGTATATATCTCCCTATATAATTATATATCTCTACCTTGCTCTTTGTATTTCTTTATATCGTAATTCAAATTTAATATATGTTTGCCATATCTGTTAGTCAGGTTCCCATTCCATCCATCGCCCAAAAACTTGACGTGTTTCTATAATAAATCTTTACAAAATCAAGTTACATAATAAAAAATAATTCCTAATTTTATATCAGATCTTACCAGTAATATTTTCTAACATTTCTTCCATAATATATGTGTATTTGTATCAAAATTGATTTATTCTAGGTAAAATTGTGACTGCACGATCTAATAAATTTCTGGCATAATTTATTTACTTATTGTGCAATTCTATTTCAATATAATATAATGTTTCTATGATCAACATCTAGCGCACGTTCATATACAGATTTAAAATAAATTGGACATATAAAACCTTGAAATATTTCTAATACAACTAAGACTATAAAATGTACTATTTTTTGTATTTAAAGTACCTTGCTCTCTGTATTATTTGTGACTTTCTTCCCATCGGGCATATTTCATCCGATTCGTTATAACCATATGATTCTTATACATATTGTCGTCATAGATATTTCATTTTCCATGTTTATAATCAGCCAATTTATGGGGATCTTATATTTTCTGCTTAAGTGGCTAAAAGGGAATACTTACAAGTGAATTGTTCTCCATGTAAAATTATAGATAGGTTTAACATTATTGCAGGTTTAACATGATTTAAATTTTCTCGAGTGCTTTGTTTTTCACCTAAAAAAGACTTTAATTGTGAATAAATATTACAATTATAAGTTGTGTATGCTATAATTTATAATTATAAAATAAAATATACTAATGTATAATAATCATTTTACCTTAGCCATTTTGGGCATTTTTTGTGATTTTTCCGTGACAATGGTTAATCATTATTTTAACCAAATAAACACAACTTCGTCTACGCTCAAGTGAAAACAGTCTGGCAACTGGCTCGTTCTACGTCGTACATATCGCATATGATCTTTTAACCTTTCAACTACTAAATGTCATCGTGAAGAAATAATATGGAAACAAATACATAACGACCATAAGGTTGTAAGACAATGATAGCGAATGAAAACCTACTTTTCATGATATGTTGTTTTCTTTTCTACTGCGTTGTCGTCGCTGCAGCGGCAACTTTAAACAACTTTGTATTTTTATACATATAGGGAGATATTTCGGCATCTGCTGATTCTAATCAATCTGGTGAAATACTCCTGAAGTAGCTGATAGCTTACTGTAAAAACAACTTAGAATTGCTAAAAGCTCTTATTAAAAATTGCTTAGAGTGCAAAGGGTTAGTCTTATCTATCATTGGGTAGTAGTCATGAGTTGAAATTATCAAGGACAGGATTTGTTGAGAGTTCGCGCATAAAATCATCACATAAAATGACGCTTTTTACTCTTTTTGTTACCATAAATCACCGTCAACATATGTATCATGATATATATAATATAAGTATATTTTTCTATTTTTTCTTATTACTATTCTTATTATTATATTATTATATTACATATTATTATTATAGTAATAGTAATAGTAATAATATGAAGTCAAGTCCTACAGAGGGAACCATAACAAAATAGCACTGGGAGAAAAATCACGTAATGTGGAACTGAACTCGTGTTTTGATCTTTTTCAAAAATAATATATAATATATATGTTTACTATAATATATATATATTCTTCATACGCATGTCATCGAACAAAATTATTCTGTTGTGTCCTATTCGGCAGATATCATCGTCAGAAATTCAACCATCATTGGAGAAAATAAATATAAGAGATTGAACAGCAACACCGTACTAAATTATAAAATGAGCAAAAAAAGAGTTAATTAATTCATTAGTTTTGTTTATATTGATAAAATAAAAAAATAACCGTATCATTTATAGCCTCTTTAATTATCAATCTAGATGCTTGTCAATGTGCTATACATTGCTCATAGAATCTCTATCTTTTTAATCTATAAAATCTATAAGTAATTATAAATTTTTCCAAAATTTAACAATATTTTAGAAATTCGAATACATTGACATAACCGATTGGACACATATTTCCTTATTTTTATCATAGAATCAATTGGCTAAAGCCTATTAAAATGATGGAATGAATTACCGTAGATTCTCTGTGAAACGCAGTTCTTTACGTTTGGAAATATTTAGAAATGATGATCATTGACTATTTACGCACATAAACGAACTATATCACGGATAAAACATACTATAATCAATCGTATATATAATGATCAGTAGAGAAGATACAAGCTTTTCTTCCGTCGCAAATGTCTAGTATTAAACTTTTTCATCGCGAAAAATGTCGAAAACATCATTTACTTCAGCAACGAAAACAGGAGTAATTTTTTACCAATATTAATAAATGAGGTCTTATTTTAAACATGAATCTACCATAAATCTTCGTTGAATTGTTGGAAAATCTTTTTATTTGTTTATAAACTATTCTTGAAAAAATACTTTTTTTAACACGATTTTTTTTTTTAATAAAATAAAGCTTTTTTAAAAATTCGGAAAAATTAAGTTCTATATTAATCCTTCGTCTTTAAAATGCGACCTTATTCATCGGTCAAGAATTATGCCTGTTCTCATGGATTACGTAGGTCATTATAAAACCATGTTTAATGATTATCCTTAAACTAAAAAAATGTATATTTATTTTATTAAAAATGCTTTTTTATCAAAAGAAAAATATTTTTATACAAAATATTTATTAATTATTGTAAAAATTTGTAAGTTAGATTCAAGTACATGTCAATTAATAGTAAATGTAGATCATGTTCATGTATTTGGCAAACGAAAATAGGCATTGCTACTTATAGCATATGTAAAATCACACTAGGATAGATTAACTTGTAATTGAAATGTTCTCTCTCAATCTAGTCCTTTTTTAGTCAAAAGCAATGTATATATTTATTTGTTAAATAATACTGTTGAAACAAAATAAAGAGTTGGAAATTGTATATTATGTTTTATATTATTGGTTACGTTTGTTGTAAATGATGGTCATACCGTAATAAACAATAAACACAGATTTATGAGTGTTTTAAATGAAATTGCAAAATTTGAATACAAATACCAATAATTCTGAAGACAATAAATGTATTAATATACATTTCACTATAAAAAACAAAATATTACTACTCTTTGTTTTTATATCACTATCATCATATATTATCATAAACAAAGTTGTTAAGTTAAGCTGTTATGGAAAATTTCAGTTGCATGAAAATCATAAATAATTGCTTTTTATTGATCATCTACAAAATAGAGTTTTGTCTGAGCTGGAAAGATTAGGTTTTGAACCTTAAAGTTTACATATCATATGTTCCACATATTTCATATGTGTGTTCTAAGATTGTAGATCGTTATTATCATTACTATAATTTTTATTTATTATAAATAAAAACATGATAAAATGTAAATATAATATATAAGTTACAAATTTATGTTCGTTATCATGAGAAAACGTGAGCTTTCCCAACAGATGTATGTGTCTTTGGACCAGATATCCTATGATTCTAATATAAGTATGTAAATGTTTTAGAAAATATTCCATTGCACAGAGTAATCTAATTAGTACTTTTATATAAATAATTAATATTGTTTTGAAATATCATCATGAATTTCACTTGAAAATAAATTAGAATTTTGTTACTTTGCGACTTATGCTACTGTTGAGTGTAAAGTTTCAAATTTTCTATAAGGAAATGTTAAAAGATATGAAATTGCAAGGTCAATACTGTGGCCCTTATATCAAAACCAGAAAAGTCGTTTCATTGGTAAGAAAAGAAAAACAATTTCTTCCATAGCCGCATATTTTCATATTAACCTATATCCTTCTCTTTTTTAAATACTATCTTTTTCCATTTTTAATTTTATGCCACGTTCAGAATCATTAATTTTTCCGTATTAATGATGAATATTTTATAAAATTATACATCAATTTCATATATTAGTGCGCTGCGATTTCTTATACAGTCGTATTTTTATATTTTGAAAATTACCTTCTTGAAGATGTTTTGATATTATATAATCATAGGATAACTCTTTAACGTAAAATGACAAATTAACTTTGTGTTCTTTAACAGAAAAATATATATAAATAAATAATCTTGTAGAAATGCAGAATTTTTGAGGATGTATGTGTATAGATTGATTGATGAGTAAAAACTTCCTAATTTGACAATAAAAATATCTCATCTATGAAATCACATAAGAAAATTATAAAATAAGAATGATTGAAATAACACCAAATATAATTATAATATATTAAAATGTTTTTAATGTGTCAATTGTTAAGGCAATATGGACCAATGACAAGATATCTCACATTTTCTACGTACTAAGCAAGAGTGGTATTATGAGTTAGTAGATTAGTAATAAGAGTTAATAATTAAAAATTTTGCCAGATTAATCGTAATATTTTTAATTTATATAGAATATTTCAAATTCGTGATACTGAAAATAAAATAAGATATAAAGTTTTTCCTTACGAAGTTTAAAATATTGCTCCATGTATATATCATTTACATTATAAGCAAAAGTAGTGAAATGCGCTATGTTTGCAAGCTATGTGGAGTTTTGTTTATTTACTAAATATCATACTTTAAAAAGATTTTAGTACGTACAATTTATATTAAAAACGCATGTAATTTCAAAATATTTGTTGAAAACAAATATTAATATGACGATGTTAGAGATTTAAAAATATTTTATGTGAAAAAAGATGGTTAGTAATAAGATGTCTGATTCGTAATATATTAAAATAGTTTAATATTATGACATAATGTGTTTTCAATTTCTGATAAACAGATTATAGTATAAAGTGTAATTGAAAATTTTAAACATTTTATTGTTAAAAATATTTCTATAATATCATTTCGAATAGAATATAATAGTTAGCTAGTGTATAATATTAATTCTTTACTCATTCATATAGTTAATGTTTTATAGTATTAGATAGCATTACATAAAGCTTATATGAGAATATGTATTTTATTTTCTCTTTCGATTGCCGATAAATGATGCTTTACCGATTTCTTTCTCCTTTAGGTTTATCTTTCTCCTTTACCGTAGATTGTAAATAACAATTTTAATTTCCTCACAACGTTCAAAAAATTTGTCCTATTCGATCTTGAGTTGCCATTGTATCATTTCTTGTTGACAAGACGAAATTTTTTCTTACCGTTGTGTACGCGTACGTATATAATAGTGTGTGTATGTGTGTATGTATGATGAGTGTGTATATGTACATATATATATATATATATGGCGTGTGATTAATGAAGGCATATATGTAACTTCGTCCGCTAAGGCAAATTCTTGTCAATTAAATTTTGCATTCTTTTCAAAATTATTTATTATAACAATCACTTCGTTTAACTTTTTTTATTTTATTTTTTTCTTAGACATGGTTATAACAGTATTTTTTAATTTATTTTATTTATTATAACGGCATATAAGGCATTTTTCTTTTTTGTAAGATTTTTTTTCTAAGTATCCAATGTTTCTTCGAATTTGAGACTAATAGCGTAACAATACGAATATTTTATGTAATACGTTATAGATGTAAAAGTATGCAGAAATGAATTATTGTATGTGTGTGTGTATATATATATATAATAAAGACCATGCAAGGCGACTGAATAGAACACGCGCGTACACGTGTACGTGCGCGGATGAGTGCGAGACGTGATGTTAGGGCGCGTATGCGGCCAATTAGTTGGGCCCTTTGGATCTTCTCATTTTCTGTTTATGCTTATTTAAGTTCTGAAGGTCCACAATAAGTGTAGAAAATGCGATTGTCAGTTACTGTCAGTTGTAAGGGCGAGGAAGATGGTAGAAGAAAAAAGAAATAATTTCTTGATGTAATCTTGAACAAAGAACAGATGTTTCATTTTCGGTTTCTTTTCATATATAGTAAAACCAGGTAAATATATATGTATAAAAATACAGGTCTAAGAAAATAGGTTAGTTACTTTTTTTGGGTAGGACATATTAATTTATTAAAATTTTCTTTTTGCATATGTTTTGCCATTAATTCTCTACAATGTTATATAACTTTAAAATTATATTTAACGCTCATCTATATATTGAAAATTTCATTTTATTTTATCAATAAAAAAGAAATTTTTACTTTATATATAAAGATTTTCATATGTTTAATAAATATATATTATACTTATTATATATATAATAATATAATTGTATATATATATAATATTAATTGTATGTATATAATAGTATAGTTGTAGAAGTAATATTATAACTTTCACTTACATAGTTCTGTTTGTATATAGGGAAAAGAAATTAACTTGTAGAGGATGAAATTAAAGAAAAAGGGTCACAGTAAAAAAATTAAATGTCGAACAAATGCATTGTGTATAATAAAGGTTTTGTGTAAGTCTTTATTCTTTTTGATTATTCTTTTAGAGACACCGTTATTTATTGAAAATTATTAGTTCTTCACGAAAAGCATCACTTTCCTTTAGAAACCGATTAAACACTTCTGATGATACCTAACTTTCTGATTATACCGAATTCTAATATTTTTTTCAATTATATAATATTTTAACTATATTATACTATTATAACTATATTATTAAACCCTTACAGGTAACAATGAATAATAGAGATAAATATTGTTTTTTCAGAATATTTACACGAAATATTCAAATTTATTACATAGATAAATTTACCTATTATTCGATTTATTATTTGCTTGTACATTAGTATAAAATCTATAAAAGGCGGTGCTCCATAGATAGGTCTTCGTTGTTCTTGTTGCCGGTTTCACTGAAATCAATTGAGATCCGCATGTGGTGACGAAGTTTTATCATCTCGTAATTATAGATAATAAAGGTTTTTTTTTCTAAGTTACTAATTCGTCCAATATACATAATTGATCATTAAACATTTGATATCTACGACATAGTGTTCGCAAATCAAAAAAGTGTTGCATTTCTGAAATGTTAGCGAAAATAAAATTACCATCTACATATGTCCATCGCCGTGCTATTGTGTCATATTTTTTCTCGAATTTCTGGCCCTTATTTTCGTGATATGTTTGCTGCTCTTGTCTTAAAATAACTTAATCCGTACTCTTTTCAACGAATAGAAATAAACGAAACATTCGCTTGTTAAACACGTGATAGATGCGATTGACATCAGCTATTGGCTTTCAAACTACTATTAATAGTCAGTTGTAAAATTCAGGAGCGAAAATGGGTCTTTATTAGATAATTTCGATTCTCGGGTTTATAAAATGGATGACGGATTACTGACAGATCGTTGAAGTGGAGTCTGAAAGTTGTAAATACGATTCTGTTCCGATCACGCATGTTCATTTCTACTGATGACTCGTTAAAAGGAATATAATAATTTATCAATTATTATTCCTATTATGTGTTATATTCGACTTTTATCTAAATCGTATATATTTGTGTACATACATATACGAACTTAATATATCGTATATGTAATATATATATACATGTGTTGACATTTCTGATAGATACTATACATGAAACTAATACTATATATGTGCGTACATATATCGTTACACATATCGTACGTATATGTTGTATGTATGACTCGTCATGGATAAATATGTCTATGTTCATACATTTATTACAGATACGCATATATATTACGTAGAATTCTCAAAATTAAGGCATTTCTTTGTCTCATCAGCAAGCGAGTGACCTGTTTCGTCCGGAATTGTTAATATCAAGCACATGGTATAATACATAAATAAGACATCGAATGCTACCTTATTTATAATATAAATTAAGGATAAATATATGTAAATAGATCAGAAGAAAATGTTAGGATATGAAAGAAAAGAAAGGACATTCTATAAGAGCTTGTGTTGTTGCCAAAAGAATATTATATTATTGTTTATGTTATAATACATACTACATATACTGCCTGCTACATATTGTATGTAACATACATACACATTTTACAGGTATAATACATAAAATTCTATGAGTCGACGAAGTTGGAAATACAAAGCACAGTGAAGATCATGTGTTATATTTTGCTGTTTTTCTTATGTAGTCGAGGTAAGCTAAGTGTGCTGTTAAAAAAAAAGGTCAAGTTTGTTTTGATATATGAAAGAACGTAAATACGAATAAATCTTCTATTACATTATTAGAAATGTTATTGTTAATGGTTCTCGGAAATTTGTTTTCGTGTACAACTTTATGAGAGATTTGTGCCTGGGATGATGTACCATGGTATAGGTGACCTCTCCTACTCAGAATGATACGATACCTACACGCAATAACATTCTCGGCTATTCTTCTGTTGCGTAAGTATTTGCGTGTTAATTATTCCAGTGAAAATTTAACTATATTTTATTTTAGAATAATTAATAATTATCATAATTATTAATAATTATGCTATGTATTTTTATTATAAAATAATTACCATCGTGAACATTATTAATATTTTTTAGATAATATTGTGATTCGTAGATGACATTATTTTTTAATTCTTTTTGTTACCGTTACAATGTTTTTGTTTATTTCATTGTTACTTTTTGCTAGTAAGAATTTGAGTAATCTTTTATTTTTTGACGTTATACTTTTAACAATTTTTTTGTATTGTACAATGATATTGATATTGTTTTTATTTTCAGATTATGATTGTAGTTGTTCGTGCAGACATAGATGAATCGATCTTTGTTTCGATAAAATAATGAAAGAATTGTGAAGTAGATTTGTTGTTAATGTTTTTCAGTTAATTTAAATTTGTTTGCGTTTTATGATGTTAAAAAACTTTTATGAATATGTCTGTATGAATAATTTGGGTCCAAAGCAGTCATAGAATCAATATTTGTTCGTATAAAATTTTATTTTTCTTTTTCTCTACAATCAGATATACTGTAGATACTTATATATAAAACAAGCAATAGATATTCGCGAATTAAATTCATTGTTTGCCTTTTAATTATTAAATAATTATTGCTCATTTGAGTCAGTGCATCATGGAAGATGATCCAGGACTTATTACACTTCTGTAGAAGAATATTGGTAAATAAATGTTTAAATTTAATAGCTAATATAATTCTACATTTTTTTTTATTACAATAAATTTAATAAAAATTGTGTTTAATTCTTTTTCAGATTTGCATTGACATTATGTCAATGTATTACAAATTCAATCTAATTAATTTTCTATCTACGTCGATTTATTGCGTTTTGGACTTATTACGGAACAGCTTACATAAATTTCGAGCTACAACTCGGCGAGTGAACAAATTTAAGTCTCTTCTGTATATATTATGTCGAGGATGAAAGATTCGACTTGATATGAATTACTAGTTGTAATTTTTTCTATTAATTGTTGACGAATAGCCATTAATAATTAACTTTTTGGATTTACTCTTGAATGGTACAGTTTTAATTGTTTTTTTTTATTGAGCATAGTTTAGTTTCATTAGCTTAGGATAGTATTTTCTTGTTTTATTAATGAGTCATTTAATTAATACGGGTCATGTAACAACTCTTTGAAGTGTGATTTAAGTGCGATTGATTGTCACAATTGGTGACGAAGGCGCTCACACGTTGGCTTCTGCAGCATTTTGACTATGCGTGTTTGAACGTGTGCCAATTATGTGGATGTTAACGAAATTTATTATTATAAAAACTATAAAATCTGATTAATTTGAATAAATATATTTTTGCACATGCATTTAAACATTATAATATAATCAAACAGATCATAACACAAAAAGTAAGTCTTTTGAAATCTTCTTTCTTGAGATCTTCTAGATGCAATAATCGAGAACAATTCATCCAGTAAAATGAAATAATTTTTGGCTTAGAAATACTAGTAACATTTTATTTCAATTTGTGAAGATATACTTATTTTTAATTTCTAACGTTTACAAAAAATTAATAATCGTTAGTCGTATGATATCTTTCAATTCACTATAGTGCAACTAACACAATTTGGCATCTTTTGTATTTCCATGTTGTTTCAATGCATTTCGTATATTTTTTATTAATTTTATAAGCTCTTATTTATTTTTTGATATTGTTAAATTGTTTTTTTTATTTTCATGGTCTTTTTTATTGTTTTTGTATATTTTTTGAAAAATGATCCCAATGTTGCATCTATAGTTTTCGTGATGTTTATTGCTATTCGATAAGTTATTTATAATCATTTTTCATAATCCACTAATTGTGCAGTTTTTAATAATAATTCTATAATATTTATTCTATATTCAGTATAACTTTGTTTTTTTTTCTTTATTTATTGTTTCGTACAGTATATATCTATTAAAAAGTGCCTTATCGAATGTATATAAGAAAAGTTTTCTATATATTTTCATATATTTTCATATATTATCTCATAATACGAAAAGAAATCAGCGATTAATTTCAATCATGCTTTTATTATATTCAGTAACATATTTTGGTTTCAAAATACGATTGAATTGAGTTTATTCTTGCCTACAATCAGTAATTTCAAAAGTTTTGTACTTCGTAGAAATGGCATAAACGTTTCATTTATTTTCCCATTTCAATTATATTTTCCCGTTTTTAATTTTGTACCAACAAAATCTCGGTATATTGGTTTTATTAGAACGCATAATTCCAGTGGCATGTGTTTTACTTTTAATTATTGTTAAAAACAGTTTAGGCAACGCATATTATTTTTCAACATATAAAATAATTTATTGAAAATAACAATAATTTGACGCTGATTCATATCATTTATAAATTATTATGCCAAATCTTTGTAGGTTAGATTATATTGTTTATATGGAATAAGTCTCTTAAAATACATTAATGATTTATTAATAGTGACATCCATGTGTATACATTTTTGAATTTATGAATAAACAAATTTATTATAACTTTTATTTTATGTAATCAGTCTGTATTGTCAACTGTATCATTATTTGTTAAATGCAAAAATCTAGTAATTTGTAAAAATCTTATAAATAATCTTTCCGAATATTGGATATTTCGTAATGGCTCTTTCAGAGCAGTCATTTGAATTTTTATTTTTACCTTTTTTTTTATCTTAATTATTATTATACATAATATAATTTTATTTCATCACAATTTACAGGAACATCAGTCGCGTTATAATTTTGCTTATTTTGCTTAAAATCAAAAATGAAAAATTAATTTTTATCAAATCTTCTACCTATCGATATATTGCACTAAAGCATTTCAAACAGAAATGCAGCTGATCAATACAACCTGGGAAGTATATGGCTTTTTGTCTGAATTTTAGCACTCTTTGTTCTAAAATTTGCAAAATTTTTTTGCTAACATTGTAAAATTTTCACACCGAGTATGTTAGTCCTACCTTCTTTTACATTTCATGGTTTACTCCTCTTCGGATAGAAATATTTGATGGCTCTAATAATTCTACATCATAACACTCTGTGAGATGCATTGACAGTTTTATTCTAAAGTCAGAGATTTTTATTTTTCTTTTTTCGTTGTCAGTTTATATATTTGTAGCTGATGTATTTAATATCAATTCGACAGATAATTTTATATACCGCATGAGAGTTTTTCTGTGTGGTGTAGAATATCCTATCATCTGATCGGACAAATCACATCACATTTTCCTACATTGTAATCTAATACTACAGTTAGTTTTTCACGTGTGTAATTATTTTTGCATACAGTTACTGTTTTCGCCAAATGTTTTGTGGAAGTTATTAAAATATTCTTTTCAATTCTATACAAATTATTAAAATATCCATAAAATATTCCATGTAAGATAATCCCTTTCTTATTTCCCATTGCAATCAACTTGTCTCATTTTAATTTTTTTAGTTTAACTTCTTATTATATTCTTTTTCGGTTTTTCCTTATAGTTTCTACCAAATGAGTGTTACAAGCAATTTATTTTTCGGCTAAATTAATATTGGTATACCAATTGTCTGCATAAATTATGTGGTCTTTATGGGGTATATTATTACACATGCTCTTTAGAATACTTGTTAGTATTAAATATGGTGCGTTTGATTTTTTTTCAGAATATATTTGAAATTGGTATGTATATCTTGGACTATAAAATAATTAAAATAGTTTAATACCGTATTTATGGCGCTTCTGTTTTAAAAATTATTTAAGAATTATGCATACTCAAAATGGCATTAATGATTCATTAATACATACATCAACTACTTCATCGAGATCGTAATATTTAGAAAAATTTTGATTCGATACATCTCCAAGTCTGCTTATCTTATGTAGCCTTCTGGTTATGTTTAATTTTGTTTGCTATCTGGTTATTATTAATTTTATGCCAAAAATCTCGATGTAATTCTAGATCTTTGATTTATTACTTTTTCCTTGACTCAAATACATTGATCTGATGATTGATGACTAGTACCTTTTTTATTATCGGTAGACTCTGGATGTTTATGCACGATAAATATGTAAGTAGCATATTGTTATGTCGCACGACGAAAACCTATTAAAAAAAAACAAAATAACGTATTGGAAATATCTGTGAAAATAAAATTAAAATTAAAACATTATTTAGCTTTGAGGGAGACACGGGGATCCACCTTTATAATCATATTTATTTCGACATTGCAAACATATGTTAAGGACGGGAGGTATACATTCTATTAAGCACAATAATTCATAGGCTAGACTTATTATATGTACACAAAATATTGTAAAGAATGTAAACATAAGAGACAGTTTTACCTGAGTATTAAACGCACGGAGCATATAGATCTTACAGGAAAGACATAATCTCTAAAAACGCACGTGTCCTTAATACATAGGTACATGGGACGGTCCGGTTCCAAACAATAACGCAGATAGGAAACGAAACAATACCTGAGAATTTTTTAGACTCTCCTTAAAAATTCTGAAGTGTTTAAGTTAATATAATCACATGATCTAGAATATTCAAGAAAAACATCCATCCTCAGAAATCTTTCTCGACCTTCCCTCCCGACAATCATTACTCACGACCTGCCAAGGCCCTACCCGCCCAGCCTCGGTGTATGCAGTGCTCCCCACTTACATCACAGAATCCACCCTACCACCTCAGATTTGGGACAGTGGTGGACCAGTGAGAACGCAGCAATACGTATACAACCCCGATTGTATTCGTAGCGGTTCCTTTCATCGCGCATGTCTCTAACTCAGGAGCTAGTATTCGCGACGCAGTCGACAAATTCAACGCGACAGTGCAATTTGTTCATCCTCTACCGCACAGGCAGAAATCCTATTAATCCGCTTACCCATCCTCATTGCTCTCAGTGAGTAACTTCCCCACGAGCAACTTTGTTGTTTCGGTGAGGACGAAACACACGGGCATTTTCCCCAAGCAAATTGTCGTTTCGGTGAGGAGACCCCGCACGGACGACAATTTATTCTCTTTCTCTCCTTACCTACTACTAATTAACCGCTCTTTCCGAGCGTCTTTCTACCTTTATGCCTAAAGTATATCGTGGTGGCAGGAAGTACCAATTGCGTCGCTTAATAAAGGAATTCTATCACGAAACGAAAAATTACAACGACGCACTGGATGTCGAGTCCATGGAAGAGAAGGAAGGGAACTTCCACCTGATCTTTACTTAAGAATTATGCAGAAGGTGGATTCCACCACTGGACCTTCCAGTCTTGGTTCCTAGGACTCCGAGGTATTTGAAGATAAAGCTTCAGCATCGTCTGAAATCATTCTCCCAAGAGGTAAGAGAGTGTTTGCAACGTCGTTTTAACACTCTGGTGTCGATCTCGAGTCAAAAGAACTGCCCAGGCAGGTAACGGCCGAAAAGGTACAAGATCTCGTGAAAGCCGGAGCTCTATAGAAAATTAGTTTTGTTAAGGGTCGTGCCTAGTGAGACGTAACATGTCAGAAATAAAAATTGGTGACAGTGGTGGGATTACGAAAAGAAACAGAATGTCGAACGAAAAGCAATCGCAATCGAAATCCACCGGCAAAATGGAAACGCGAAGCGGTGTCAGACGCGTTAACGAGAACGATTACGAGGAAGTAAGCCGTAGGCTCCGACAAAAAGAAATACATATTCTAGAGCGCGAGAAAGCTCTACGCGAACGTGAAGAACTAACTAAGAAACGATACAATTAAATCGGATTTCACCTCGTTCTAATCTTCATTGCGGGAAATATTAACCGCACAGCGACAGGTAGATGATACGCGGAGCGGCTCACGCCGTTGCGAAGCACGTGATTTATCAATACGCGCAGCCGTGGACGTTGTTCCGACCTAAGATGGGCGAAATATAACGATAAATAATTTTATTCGAGCATGCAAACGCGCTCCTGAATTAACACCGCCAAATAGTGAGGCAACGGTAACTCGTCTCATTATAAATAATCTCAGGGATTTAGCTTACATCCCCGTAGAAGATCGGGAAATAATTACGCTAGATGATCTATGCATAATGCTACCCAGGAGTTTCGGTTAAAATCGCACCTAACAACAGTATATGGCCGAATTAAGTAACATCTCTCATGGAACTCTGCGAACATATCTTGCAATACATAAGTAAAGTTAAAGATTTACAGCATGCAATTTACGAGGAAGAGACTCTTAAAGCTAACCAGTTATCGGAAGAGAAAATTAACGAGATAGAGGAATTTGCACTGGTAAGTTTCTGCGAAGGTCTGCCGCGAGATTAAACAAACAAACTACGTGTACGGACATATTCGACGCATACGAGAAACCACAGGAACATTATCTGACGATCAAGCAGGATCGGCTACGTCATCAAAGATATAAATAAACCAAATTTCTTAGGGATCGACCGTTAAACAGTAGTAGAATAGAAACTAGGGGTAGACAATCGCGAGAGATAGATTTCAAGCCGACGCCAAAATTTTGTGCGCACTGCAACAAGATCGATCACATGATAGAGATCATTAAGTATAAAGAATTTTTGATGTAATCAAAGTATGTTATAAAGTTCATATTTTATAAAATGTTTGTTAATTTAAAAACAGGATTGTAATATCATTAGAAATAATTGTTTTAGAGCAAGACATTTAGATTAGGATCTACGCGATTCATCCTCTACTCTTACTTGTGCGATTTTCATAAAAATATTTGTCATGCAGATTTCATATTTTGAAGAGTTGATTGAATTTCATCAAATGTTAATTCCTCAAATTCTTTTAAATAGAATATTTTGGATTGCTGCGATCATCAATGGCAAACTGACTTTAATACAATTCTAACAAAACATTTGTATGAAAATTATATTCTCTAACCTTCCACATATAGTATTATTAATTATAACATGATAAATGATTTTAATACTTTTTTATTATGACAATAATTAGACTACATAACATAATTTTTACGCAAGATTACACTATGCTTGATTTCGTATTATCGAATTGTTCAAAATGTCTTTTCATTAATCAATCAATTTTTATGTGTAATCTTATCTACGGTATGAACAATATACAAAGAAGAATAAACAAGATAGCATTTTTAACATTAGCAAGCTAAAAATTATTTAAAAAATACAATTTATATATAGGTGTCGATAAGGCTAATCAATATGCAAATTCATATTGTTTAATGAGAAAATCGTGTAATTGGCGGAGAAATTTTTTTTGGGGGGATTAGAGATATGCGCAACCTGTAGCTAATATAAGGTGTCAGTTAGAAGAGAAAACTAAACGCCTATGTCACATTTTATGTATGTCCGGAGATTGCGGGAACAACTTATAGGTAATTTTCGTGGTGGAGCATCTTTAATAGTTACAGCAGATCGAACAATAACAAAATAGACAATTATGTTTATTAAAACTGTTGTAGGTTCGAACATTACTATAACTCATAGGTACATTTTAAATTCAAAATCAAAAACGCATAAAAAAGAAAGTATATTTTTTAATTATTTTAACATTATTTTTCTATACTTTCGTAGATGAGCCATATGCAGAATGATGATGATTCCAAGCATGCCTGTATCGAATAGCATTATAAAAACAAATCCGTATATATTCAAGATGAATAATGTAAACACATGAGAAAATGGAAAGTTCATAATTCATACATTATTAAAGAAAGTTGTAGGCAAATATATTTAACTTTAAAAATTTCTCGAAAAAATTTAATTGACCTTTTGTTTAAATCATTTCAATTCTTTTATTTCAATTATTTCAGAGAAATAATTATGCGATCAAATAAGAATTCAATTAGCGTTAAATATGATTTTAATGGAAACAATATAAAAATTAAAATCTTAAGACAGTACGTTTTAAAGCAAAATATTATGAAATATAGATTATAAAATGCCTACGATACTAAAAATCAACTATCATTAAAAAAAACAATTTATCATCAATGGGTTTTAAAACTCCTAACCTGAGAAAATTTATTCAATTGTATGATTTAGTAATATTATTATCTAAATAGATTAATTTACATTTGTTTACATTTGTTATCCGTGATTGACAATAAACACCATCTTTTATTGTAATAATTATTGATTGACAATAAACACCATCTTTTATTGTAATAATTATTAATTAAGAAAAATAATAAAAGATATATAATTCTAATATGATACAAAGATTGTCACATGCTATTGTTAATGATGTTCCGACTTCTACTATTCGTATCCTCATAGATGAATACTCTATGTGCATGACGACATTAATTGATTAAGTTTTTCTTATTTCATTAAAGAATTTATTTCAGGTAAAAAAAAATGTACACCTTTTCGTTTTTCCAGTAGAATACTACCTGTTTAATGTAATAGTTTCCGCAGCTAAAAGGGAAGCATACTACTTTTCGTGACTAAAAGCAAATTGTACTTCTTTTTACGACGGTCTACTAAAACATCCTTTTCGCTGCCAAAAAGCACAACATACTTTTATTTGTTTGAATAAGTGAAAATAACCAAACACTGATGCATAGATAAAACTTATCAAAGATTTCGACACGATCTTTTTACAGAATTTACAGATCTTAAAATATTAAAAAATTAATACGAAAACATAAAGGAAAGAAAATAGCAGAAATGTCGGGAACATAAATTATATGTGAGGATATAGGAATTGAACCAGCTAATTATAGATATTAATTTTACAACTATTTACAAAGATATTTTAGGTACACAATAGGATTAGAATAGGAATACGGTGATGATGTAGTTTAATGTCAATATATAATCTTTCCCATGGATTTGTTGTTAAATATTTAATCTTTTTAAAAAATTATTCTAAGTTATGAAATAAAAGAAAATCGTACAGATGAAAATTAATTAAAAAATAATATAATAGTAATTTACCAGAATAATCAAAATTATTTACATGATTTAGTTGAAGAATCATAAGTAAATGTTTCTAGTAAACATTAAGTGTAATTCTTTTAAATGTATCAAAAATGTTTGGTCGTGAAAGTATATCAAACAGAATAAGTGTTGATGTGAGAGCTTTACTAAAAATTCCCAAATTCGAACAACTACTATTAAAAAGCAACAGTAATATAGGAAAAAGTAAGAGAATAGAAAAATCAAGTAAGTTGGTAAAACCATCAATAAATAAAAGACCGAATGAAAATAAAGAAAATAATACAATTTCTTACACTGCTTCTCTAGAAAAAGATTATCTATCGATACATCACTGGATTATAATTGATACGGCTTAATTTCGTATTATCTATTTGAAATTCTAGCACTAAATTCCGAAGCTTTGTCCAAATCATTATTTACATTACATCACATAGAGGATAGAATATCATTTTTTCTAGTTTTTATGATTCTTAAAATGTTCCTGATAAACAGGAGGGATGTATGGTAGTAAACACATGATATCTTTATGTTTTTCTTCCGTTACAGATCTAGGGGTGGTGTATAATGAAAGTAATTTAATATTTTCGTATATTTTTGGTTTTCCTCTTTTAGGTGAAAGATCCATAACGTGGAATTTAGAATTATCTAAAAAAGTTTTATAGAACATTTTATAAGGTTCATTTTTCAAGAATCTCATCCATTGAATTTTCAGCCAAGAGACAGATTCGCCCAAGGTATTTTTTACTCTTCTTGTTATTAATTCTTTTAATGTCTTCGTTGAAATAAAATCCGGCTGCGACATTCGTCTTATCGAAAATGGCTTTCTCCTTCTACACTTTTCTATCAATTCATAATAATGCTCAGGGTTCTATAAGTAAGTTGCTTTTTTACCAGCTTACTATGTAATTCAGAAACGCGTCGAAGAGGGCCACGCGCCATTTTCAAGTTATGTTTATATGTAATTTCTTCAAATTTTTGACAATTTTTGATTTTACAAAGATTTAATGCAAGTAATAGTTGCTTGTAATATACCGTGAAGTTCTTTAAATAACCATACATGGAAAAATTTTCTTGCAAAATACATAGATTATTCGGTTCCGGACGAATCTACATTATGCAAAAATTAGATGATTGCTATAATTCAAGTATTGAGGCCATTAGAGAAGATATAGGAGAATATTACATATAGATTTCTGTAAACGAAACGACTAATGCAATAGGGCAATAGATTGCAAATTTAATAGTAGCATAGCTTTGTGAGGATAAAACGACAAAATTACATTTATTATGTTCTAAAATAATAGAAGAAATAAATTATGCAACTATATTTCACTTTATAAATTCTTAAGAATTTTGTTACCAAGCGATAGTGAATTACGTATAATGGATACAGCATCATACATTGTATGGGGAAGAAGCAGGGAAGAAATTAAAATTATTTTGTACAAACATGATACATGTTACATATGTAGTGTATAGTCTACACAGGACAGCTGAGGATAGCTGAGTGCGATTCTGTTTTCCAGTCATTAATATATTAATATTATCTGTGAAGAAAATATTTTTAAAAACAATACTTCGTATTGAAGTATTCTATGAATGCATATACTTAAAAGTAACTTGAAATCGAATAAATGTACACTACGATCCTTAGATAATAATTAAAAAATTCAAGTTGAAAACGTCAAAACATATAGAAGAATAATAAAGATACTAAGAGAAAAAATGCAAAACATTATACCCATCAAAGAATATCAAAAGGTATAACGGTCATTCTTCGAATATAAGTTAATTTTTATAGATGAACGTCCCCAATTAACACCATCGAATATGGGAAAGATGCTTGTAATATATTATTATTCGAAATATAATATATCATAATAATTGCAAAATATATTATTAATACTTACATAACAAATATTTCCATATTTTTCGTACATATTTGCATATGTTTTGGTGGATAGATATCATATATTACATATTTATCGTGCATAAACATCCAGAGTCTACCGATAATAAAAAAGGTACTAGTCATCAATCATCAGATCAATGTATTTGAGTCAAGGAAAAAGTAATAAATCAAAGATCTAGAATTACATCGAGATTTTTGGCATAAAATTAATAATAACCAGATAGCAAACAAAATTAAACATAACCAGAAGGCTACATAAGATAAGCAGACTTGGAGATGTATCGAATCAAAATTTTTCTAAATATTACGATCTCGATGAAGTAGTTGATGTATGTATTAATGAATCATTAATGCCATTTTGAGTATGCATAATTCTTAAATAATTTTTAAAACAGAAGCGCCATAAATACGGTATTAAACTATTTTAATTATTTTATAGTCCAAGATATACATACCAATTTCAAATATATTCTGAAAAAAAATCAAACGCACCATATTTAATACTAACAAGTATTCTAAAGAGCATGTGTAATAATATACCCCATAAAGACCACATAATTTATGCAGACAATTGGTATACCAATATTAATTTAGCCGAAAAATAAATTGCTTGTAACACTCATTTGGTAGAAACTATAAGGAAAAACCGAAAAAGAATATAATAAGAAGTTAAACTAAAAAAATTAAAATGAGACAAGTTGATTGCAATGGGAAATAAGAAAGGGATTATCTTACATGGAATATTTTATGGATATTTTAATAATTTGTATAGAATTGAAAAGAATATTTTAATAACTTCCACAAAACATTTGGCGAAAACAGTAACTGTATGCAAAAATAATTACACACGTGAAAAACTAACTGTAGTATTAGATTACAATGTAGGAAAATGTGATGTGATTTGTCCGATCAGATGATAGGATATTCTACACCACACAGAAAAACTCTCATGCGGTATATAAAATTATCTGTCGAATTGATATTAAATACATCAGCTACAAATATATAAACTGACAACGAAAAAAGAAAAATAAAAATCTCTGACTTTAGAATAAAACTGTCAATGCATCTCACAGAGTGTTATGATGTAGAATTATTAGAGCCATCAAATATTTCTATCCGAAGAGGAGTAAACCATGAAATGTAAAAGAAGGTAGGACTAACATACTCGGTGTGAAAATTTTACAATGTTAGCAAAAAAATTTTGCAAATTTTAGAACAAAGAGTGCTAAAATTCAGACAAAAAGCCATATACTTCCCAGGTTGTATTGATCAGCTGCATTTCTGTTTGAAATGCTTTAGTGCAATATATCGATAGGTAGAAGATTTGATAAAAATTAATTTTTCATTTTTGATTTTAAGCAAAATAAGCAAAATTATAACGCGACTGATGTTCCTGTAAATTGTGATGAAATAAAATTATATTATGTATAATAATAATTAAGATAAAAAAAAAGGTAAAAATAAAAATTCAAATGACTGCTCTGAAAGAGCCATTACGAAATATCCAATATTCGGAAAGATTATTTATAAGATTTTTACAAATTACTAGATTTTTGCATTTAACAAATAATGATACAGTTGACAATACAGACTGATTACATAAAATAAAAGTTATAATAAATTTGTTTATTCATAAATTCAAAAATGTATACACATGGATGTCACTATTAATAAATCATTAATGTATTTTAAGAGACTTATTCCATATAAACAATATAATCTAACCTACAAAGATTTGGCATAATAATTTATAAATGATATGAATCAGCGTCAAATTATTGTTATTTTCAATAAATTATTTTATATGTTGAAAAATAATATGCGTTGCCTAAACTGTTTTTAACAATAATTAAAAGTAAAACACATGCCACTGGAATTATGCGTTCTAATAAAACCAATATACCGAGATTTTGTTGGTACAAAATTAAAAACGGGAAAATATAATTGAAATGGGAAAATAAATGAAACGTTTATGCCATTTCTACGAAGTACAAAACTTTTGAAATTACTGATTGTAGGCAAGAATAAACTCAATTCAATCGTATTTTGAAACCAAAATATGTTACTGAATATAATAAAAGCATGATTGAAATTAATCGCTGATTTCTTTTCGTATTATGAGATAATATATGAAAATATATGAAAATATATAGAAAACTTTTCTTATATACATTCGATAAGGCACTTTTTAATAGATATATACTGTACGAAACAATAAATAAAGAAAAAAAAACAAAGTTATACTGAATATAGAATAAATATTATAGAATTATTATTAAAAACTGCACAATTAGTGGATTATGAAAAATGATTATAAATAACTTATCGAATAGCAATAAACATCACGAAAACTATAGATGCAACATTGGGATCATTTTTCAAAAAATATACAAAAACAATAAAAAAGACCATGAAAATAAAAAAAACAATTTAACAATATCAAAAAATAAATAAGAGCTTATAAAATTAATAAAAAATATACGAAATGCATTGAAACAACATGGAAATACAAAAGATGCCAAATTGTGTTAGTTGCACTATAGTGAATTGAAAGATATCATACGACTAACGATTATTAATTTTTTGTAAACGTTAGAAATTAAAAATAAGTATATCTTCACAAATTGAAATAAAATGTTACTAGTATTTCTAAGCCAAAAATTATTTCATTTTACTGGATGAATTGTTCTCGATTATTGCATCTAGAAGATCTCAAGAAAGAAGATTTCAAAAGACTTACTTTTTGTGTTATGATCTGTTTGATTATATTATAATGTTTAAATGCATGTGCAAAAATATATTTATTCAAATTAATCAGATTTTATAGTTTTTATAATAATAAATTTCGTTAACATCCACATAATTGGCACACGTTCAAACACGCATAGTCAAAATGCTGCAGAAGCCAACGTGTGAGCGCCTTCGTCACCAATTGTGACAATCAATCGCACTTAAATCACACTTCAAAGAGTTGTTACATGACCCGTATTAATTAAATGACTCA
The DNA here is from genome assembly GCF_910589235.1 of Vespa crabro. NCBI lineage: Eukaryota > Metazoa > Arthropoda > Insecta > Hymenoptera > Vespidae > Vespa > Vespa crabro. The sequence goes on along the minus strand of NC_060970.1, from coordinate 1,684,806 downwards.
TTAATAAAACAAGAAAATACTATCCTAAGCTAATGAAACTAAACTATGCTCAATAAAAAAAAACAATTAAAACTGTACCATTCAAGAGTAAATCCAAAAAGTTAATTATTAATGGCTATTCGTCAACAATTAATAGAAAAAATTACAACTAGTAATTCATATCAAGTCGAATCTTTCATCCTCGACATAATATATACAGAAGAGACTTAAATTTGTTCACTCGCCGAGTTGTAGCTCGAAATTTATGTAAGCTGTTCCGTAATAAGTCCAAAACGCAATAAATCGACGTAGATAGAAAATTAATTAGATTGAATTTGTAATACATTGACATAATGTCAATGCAAATCTGAAAAAGAATTAAACACAATTTTTATTAAATTTATTGTAATAAAAAAAAATGTAGAATTATATTAGCTATTAAATTTAAACATTTATTTACCAATATTCTTCTACAGAAGTGTAATAAGTCCTGGATCATCTTCCATGATGCACTGACTCAAATGAGCAATAATTATTTAATAATTAAAAGGCAAACAATGAATTTAATTCGCGAATATCTATTGCTTGTTTTATATATAAGTATCTACAGTATATCTGATTGTAGAGAAAAAGAAAAATAAAATTTTATACGAACAAATATTGATTCTATGACTGCTTTGGACCCAAATTATTCATACAGACATATTCATAAAAGTTTTTTAACATCATAAAACGCAAACAAATTTAAATTAACTGAAAAACATTAACAACAAATCTACTTCACAATTCTTTCATTATTTTATCGAAACAAAGATCGATTCATCTATGTCTGCACGAACAACTACAATCATAATCTGAAAATAAAAACAATATCAATATCATTGTACAATACAAAAAAATTGTTAAAAGTATAACGTCAAAAAATAAAAGATTACTCAAATTCTTACTAGCAAAAAGTAACAATGAAATAAACAAAAACATTGTAACGGTAACAAAAAGAATTAAAAAATAATGTCATCTACGAATCACAATATTATCTAAAAAATATTAATAATGTTCACGATGGTAATTATTTTATAATAAAAATACATAGCATAATTATTAATAATTATGATAATTATTAATTATTCTAAAATAAAATATAGTTAAATTTTCACTGGAATAATTAACACGCAAATACTTACGCAACAGAAGAATAGCCGAGAATGTTATTGCGTGTAGGTATCGTATCATTCTGAGTAGGAGAGGTCACCTATACCATGGTACATCATCCCAGGCACAAATCTCTCATAAAGTTGTACACGAAAACAAATTTCCGAGAACCATTAACAATAACATTTCTAATAATGTAATAGAAGATTTATTCGTATTTACGTTCTTTCATATATCAAAACAAACTTGACCTTTTTTTTTAACAGCACACTTAGCTTACCTCGACTACATAAGAAAAACAGCAAAATATAACACATGATCTTCACTGTGCTTTGTATTTCCAACTTCGTCGACTCATAGAATTTTATGTATTATACCTGTAAAATGTGTATGTATGTTACATACAATATGTAGCAGGCAGTATATGTAGTATGTATTATAACATAAACAATAATATAATATTCTTTTGGCAACAACACAAGCTCTTATAGAATGTCCTTTCTTTTCTTTCATATCCTAACATTTTCTTCTGATCTATTTACATATATTTATCCTTAATTTATATTATAAATAAGGTAGCATTCGATGTCTTATTTATGTATTATACCATGTGCTTGATATTAACAATTCCGGACGAAACAGGTCACTCGCTTGCTGATGAGACAAAGAAATGCCTTAATTTTGAGAATTCTACGTAATATATATGCGTATCTGTAATAAATGTATGAACATAGACATATTTATCCATGACGAGTCATACATACAACATATACGTACGATATGTGTAACGATATATGTACGCACATATATAGTATTAGTTTCATGTATAGTATCTATCAGAAATGTCAACACATGTATATATATATTACATATACGATATATTAAGTTCGTATATGTATGTACACAAATATATACGATTTAGATAAAAGTCGAATATAACACATAATAGGAATAATAATTGATAAATTATTATATTCCTTTTAACGAGTCATCAGTAGAAATGAACATGCGTGATCGGAACAGAATCGTATTTACAACTTTCAGACTCCACTTCAACGATCTGTCAGTAATCCGTCATCCATTTTATAAACCCGAGAATCGAAATTATCTAATAAAGACCCATTTTCGCTCCTGAATTTTACAACTGACTATTAATAGTAGTTTGAAAGCCAATAGCTGATGTCAATCGCATCTATCACGTGTTTAACAAGCGAATGTTTCGTTTATTTCTATTCGTTGAAAAGAGTACGGATTAAGTTATTTTAAGACAAGAGCAGCAAACATATCACGAAAATAAGGGCCAGAAATTCGAGAAAAAATATGACACAATAGCACGGCGATGGACATATGTAGATGGTAATTTTATTTTCGCTAACATTTCAGAAATGCAACACTTTTTTGATTTGCGAACACTATGTCGTAGATATCAAATGTTTAATGATCAATTATGTATATTGGACGAATTAGTAACTTAGAAAAAAAAACCTTTTTAACTATAATTACGAGATGATAAAACTTCGTCACCACATGCGGATCTCAATTGATCTCAGTGAAACCGGCAACAAGAACGACGAAGACCTATCTATGGAGCACCGCCTTTTATAGATTTTATACTAATGTACAAGCAAATAATAAATCGAATAATAGGTAAATTTATCTATGTAATAAATTTGAATATTTCGTGTAAATATTCTGAAAAAACAATATTTATCTCTATTATTCATTGTTACCTGTAAGGGTTTAATAATATAGTTATAATAGTATAATATAGTTAAAATATTATATAATTGAAAAAAATATTAGAATTCGGTATAATCAGAAAGTTAGGTATCATCAGAAGTGTTTAATCGGTTTCTAAAGGAAAGTGATGCTTTTCGTGAAGAACTAATAATTTTCAATAAATAACGGTGTCTCTAAAAGAATAATCAAAAAGAATAAAGACTTACACAAAACCTTTATTATACACAATGCATTTGTTCGACATTTAATTTTTTTACTGTGACCCTTTTTCTTTAATTTCATCCTCTACAAGTTAATTTCTTTTCCCTATATACAAACAGAACTATGTAAGTGAAAGTTATAATATTACTTCTACAACTATACTATTATATACATACAATTAATATTATATATATATACAATTATATTATTATATATATAATAAGTATAATATATATTTATTAAACATATGAAAATCTTTATATATAAAGTAAAAATTTCTTTTTTATTGATAAAATAAAATGAAATTTTCAATATATAGATGAGCGTTAAATATAATTTTAAAGTTATATAACATTGTAGAGAATTAATGGCAAAACATATGCAAAAAGAAAATTTTAATAAATTAATATGTCCTACCCAAAAAAAGTAACTAACCTATTTTCTTAGACCTGTATTTTTATACATATATATTTACCTGGTTTTACTATATATGAAAAGAAACCGAAAATGAAACATCTGTTCTTTGTTCAAGATTACATCAAGAAATTATTTCTTTTTTCTTCTACCATCTTCCTCGCCCTTACAACTGACAGTAACTGACAATCGCATTTTCTACACTTATTGTGGACCTTCAGAACTTAAATAAGCATAAACAGAAAATGAGAAGATCCAAAGGGCCCAACTAATTGGCCGCATACGCGCCCTAACATCACGTCTCGCACTCATCCGCGCACGTACACGTGTACGCGCGTGTTCTATTCAGTCGCCTTGCATGGTCTTTATTATATATATATATACACACACACATACAATAATTCATTTCTGCATACTTTTACATCTATAACGTATTACATAAAATATTCGTATTGTTACGCTATTAGTCTCAAATTCGAAGAAACATTGGATACTTAGAAAAAAAATCTTACAAAAAAGAAAAATGCCTTATATGCCGTTATAATAAATAAAATAAATTAAAAAATACTGTTATAACCATGTCTAAGAAAAAAATAAAATAAAAAAAGTTAAACGAAGTGATTGTTATAATAAATAATTTTGAAAAGAATGCAAAATTTAATTGACAAGAATTTGCCTTAGCGGACGAAGTTACATATATGCCTTCATTAATCACACGCCATATATATATATATATATGTACATATACACACTCATCATACATACACACATACACACACTATTATATACGTACGCGTACACAACGGTAAGAAAAAATTTCGTCTTGTCAACAAGAAATGATACAATGGCAACTCAAGATCGAATAGGACAAATTTTTTGAACGTTGTGAGGAAATTAAAATTGTTATTTACAATCTACGGTAAAGGAGAAAGATAAACCTAAAGGAGAAAGAAATCGGTAAAGCATCATTTATCGGCAATCGAAAGAGAAAATAAAATACATATTCTCATATAAGCTTTATGTAATGCTATCTAATACTATAAAACATTAACTATATGAATGAGTAAAGAATTAATATTATACACTAGCTAACTATTATATTCTATTCGAAATGATATTATAGAAATATTTTTAACAATAAAATGTTTAAAATTTTCAATTACACTTTATACTATAATCTGTTTATCAGAAATTGAAAACACATTATGTCATAATATTAAACTATTTTAATATATTACGAATCAGACATCTTATTACTAACCATCTTTTTTCACATAAAATATTTTTAAATCTCTAACATCGTCATATTAATATTTGTTTTCAACAAATATTTTGAAATTACATGCGTTTTTAATATAAATTGTACGTACTAAAATCTTTTTAAAGTATGATATTTAGTAAATAAACAAAACTCCACATAGCTTGCAAACATAGCGCATTTCACTACTTTTGCTTATAATGTAAATGATATATACATGGAGCAATATTTTAAACTTCGTAAGGAAAAACTTTATATCTTATTTTATTTTCAGTATCACGAATTTGAAATATTCTATATAAATTAAAAATATTACGATTAATCTGGCAAAATTTTTAATTATTAACTCTTATTACTAATCTACTAACTCATAATACCACTCTTGCTTAGTACGTAGAAAATGTGAGATATCTTGTCATTGGTCCATATTGCCTTAACAATTGACACATTAAAAACATTTTAATATATTATAATTATATTTGGTGTTATTTCAATCATTCTTATTTTATAATTTTCTTATGTGATTTCATAGATGAGATATTTTTATTGTCAAATTAGGAAGTTTTTACTCATCAATCAATCTATACACATACATCCTCAAAAATTCTGCATTTCTACAAGATTATTTATTTATATATATTTTTCTGTTAAAGAACACAAAGTTAATTTGTCATTTTACGTTAAAGAGTTATCCTATGATTATATAATATCAAAACATCTTCAAGAAGGTAATTTTCAAAATATAAAAATACGACTGTATAAGAAATCGCAGCGCACTAATATATGAAATTGATGTATAATTTTATAAAATATTCATCATTAATACGGAAAAATTAATGATTCTGAACGTGGCATAAAATTAAAAATGGAAAAAGATAGTATTTAAAAAAGAGAAGGATATAGGTTAATATGAAAATATGCGGCTATGGAAGAAATTGTTTTTCTTTTCTTACCAATGAAACGACTTTTCTGGTTTTGATATAAGGGCCACAGTATTGACCTTGCAATTTCATATCTTTTAACATTTCCTTATAGAAAATTTGAAACTTTACACTCAACAGTAGCATAAGTCGCAAAGTAACAAAATTCTAATTTATTTTCAAGTGAAATTCATGATGATATTTCAAAACAATATTAATTATTTATATAAAAGTACTAATTAGATTACTCTGTGCAATGGAATATTTTCTAAAACATTTACATACTTATATTAGAATCATAGGATATCTGGTCCAAAGACACATACATCTGTTGGGAAAGCTCACGTTTTCTCATGATAACGAACATAAATTTGTAACTTATATATTATATTTACATTTTATCATGTTTTTATTTATAATAAATAAAAATTATAGTAATGATAATAACGATCTACAATCTTAGAACACACATATGAAATATGTGGAACATATGATATGTAAACTTTAAGGTTCAAAACCTAATCTTTCCAGCTCAGACAAAACTCTATTTTGTAGATGATCAATAAAAAGCAATTATTTATGATTTTCATGCAACTGAAATTTTCCATAACAGCTTAACTTAACAACTTTGTTTATGATAATATATGATGATAGTGATATAAAAACAAAGAGTAGTAATATTTTGTTTTTTATAGTGAAATGTATATTAATACATTTATTGTCTTCAGAATTATTGGTATTTGTATTCAAATTTTGCAATTTCATTTAAAACACTCATAAATCTGTGTTTATTGTTTATTACGGTATGACCATCATTTACAACAAACGTAACCAATAATATAAAACATAATATACAATTTCCAACTCTTTATTTTGTTTCAACAGTATTATTTAACAAATAAATATATACATTGCTTTTGACTAAAAAAGGACTAGATTGAGAGAGAACATTTCAATTACAAGTTAATCTATCCTAGTGTGATTTTACATATGCTATAAGTAGCAATGCCTATTTTCGTTTGCCAAATACATGAACATGATCTACATTTACTATTAATTGACATGTACTTGAATCTAACTTACAAATTTTTACAATAATTAATAAATATTTTGTATAAAAATATTTTTCTTTTGATAAAAAAGCATTTTTAATAAAATAAATATACATTTTTTTAGTTTAAGGATAATCATTAAACATGGTTTTATAATGACCTACGTAATCCATGAGAACAGGCATAATTCTTGACCGATGAATAAGGTCGCATTTTAAAGACGAAGGATTAATATAGAACTTAATTTTTCCGAATTTTTAAAAAAGCTTTATTTTATTAAAAAAAAAAATCGTGTTAAAAAAAGTATTTTTTCAAGAATAGTTTATAAACAAATAAAAAGATTTTCCAACAATTCAACGAAGATTTATGGTAGATTCATGTTTAAAATAAGACCTCATTTATTAATATTGGTAAAAAATTACTCCTGTTTTCGTTGCTGAAGTAAATGATGTTTTCGACATTTTTCGCGATGAAAAAGTTTAATACTAGACATTTGCGACGGAAGAAAAGCTTGTATCTTCTCTACTGATCATTATATATACGATTGATTATAGTATGTTTTATCCGTGATATAGTTCGTTTATGTGCGTAAATAGTCAATGATCATCATTTCTAAATATTTCCAAACGTAAAGAACTGCGTTTCACAGAGAATCTACGGTAATTCATTCCATCATTTTAATAGGCTTTAGCCAATTGATTCTATGATAAAAATAAGGAAATATGTGTCCAATCGGTTATGTCAATGTATTCGAATTTCTAAAATATTGTTAAATTTTGGAAAAATTTATAATTACTTATAGATTTTATAGATTAAAAAGATAGAGATTCTATGAGCAATGTATAGCACATTGACAAGCATCTAGATTGATAATTAAAGAGGCTATAAATGATACGGTTATTTTTTTATTTTATCAATATAAACAAAACTAATGAATTAATTAACTCTTTTTTTGCTCATTTTATAATTTAGTACGGTGTTGCTGTTCAATCTCTTATATTTATTTTCTCCAATGATGGTTGAATTTCTGACGATGATATCTGCCGAATAGGACACAACAGAATAATTTTGTTCGATGACATGCGTATGAAGAATATATATATATATTATAGTAAACATATATATTATATATTATTTTTGAAAAAGATCAAAACACGAGTTCAGTTCCACATTACGTGATTTTTCTCCCAGTGCTATTTTGTTATGGTTCCCTCTGTAGGACTTGACTTCATATTATTACTATTACTATTACTATAATAATAATATGTAATATAATAATATAATAATAAGAATAGTAATAAGAAAAAATAGAAAAATATACTTATATTATATATATCATGATACATATGTTGACGGTGATTTATGGTAACAAAAAGAGTAAAAAGCGTCATTTTATGTGATGATTTTATGCGCGAACTCTCAACAAATCCTGTCCTTGATAATTTCAACTCATGACTACTACCCAATGATAGATAAGACTAACCCTTTGCACTCTAAGCAATTTTTAATAAGAGCTTTTAGCAATTCTAAGTTGTTTTTACAGTAAGCTATCAGCTACTTCAGGAGTATTTCACCAGATTGATTAGAATCAGCAGATGCCGAAATATCTCCCTATATGTATAAAAATACAAAGTTGTTTAAAGTTGCCGCTGCAGCGACGACAACGCAGTAGAAAAGAAAACAACATATCATGAAAAGTAGGTTTTCATTCGCTATCATTGTCTTACAACCTTATGGTCGTTATGTATTTGTTTCCATATTATTTCTTCACGATGACATTTAGTAGTTGAAAGGTTAAAAGATCATATGCGATATGTACGACGTAGAACGAGCCAGTTGCCAGACTGTTTTCACTTGAGCGTAGACGAAGTTGTGTTTATTTGGTTAAAATAATGATTAACCATTGTCACGGAAAAATCACAAAAAATGCCCAAAATGGCTAAGGTAAAATGATTATTATACATTAGTATATTTTATTTTATAATTATAAATTATAGCATACACAACTTATAATTGTAATATTTATTCACAATTAAAGTCTTTTTTAGGTGAAAAACAAAGCACTCGAGAAAATTTAAATCATGTTAAACCTGCAATAATGTTAAACCTATCTATAATTTTACATGGAGAACAATTCACTTGTAAGTATTCCCTTTTAGCCGCTTAAGCAGAAAATATAAGATCCCCATAAATTGGCTGACTATAAACATGGAAAATGAAATATCTATGACGACAATATGTATAAGAATCATATGGTTATAACGAATCGGATGAAATATGCCCGATGGGAAGAAAGTCACAAATAATACAGAGAGAAAGGTACTTTAAATACAAAAAATAGTACATTTTATAGTCTTAGTTGTATTAGAAATATTTCAAGGTTTTATATGTCCAATTTATTTTAAATCTGTATATGAACGTGCGCTAGATGTTGATCATAGAAACATTATATTATATTGAAATAGAATTGCACAATAAGTAAATAAATTATGCCAGAAATTTATTAGATCGTGCAGTTACAATTTTACCTAGAATAAATCAATTTTGATACAAATACACATATATTACGGAAGAAATGTTAGAAAATATTACTGGTAAGATTTGATATAAAATGAGAGATTATTTTTTATTATCTAACTTGATTTTATAGAGATTTATTATAGAAACACGTCAAGTTTTTGGGCGATGGATGGAATGGGAACCTGACTAACAGATATGGCAAACATATATTAAATTTGAATTACGATATAAAGAAATACAAAGAGCAAGGTAGAGATATATAATTATATAGGGAGATATATACTTTGTAATAAATGGAGGACGCAAAGTTTATAATAAATATACTATAAACTTTTTCGGAGATGAGACCTTAGATGAAAAGCTATTTATAGCATTTGCAAGATTTAAAGAATTACAGAGAGAAGTATTATTTTAAGATAACAATATATTCAGTTTCTCTGTTATAATAAGTATAATTTTAATATGTCTTTGATAGCATGATAGAGGAAGAATAATTTCTAAGTATGCTTTAGACAATACTTTAAAAGAAAGAACAAATGAAATACATAATGCATATATATAAATAATAAAGAAGTCAAGGAGAATCCTTCTAATGATGCTTGATTCGACTATCTGAGATTAGTAAAATCCGAAGAAAATCATAATGTTGGAAGAGCGTATGAACGAGCTATAGCAAATGTCCCTCCTACTAAAGAAATGAATATTTACTTTTTAACAATTCTGAAATCAAATTGAAGTTCCTTTCTATAAAATAAATTTTTTACAGGAGGAGCATGGAAACGATATATCTATTTGTAGATAAGTTATGCTTTGTACAAAGAAATTGATACGGAAGTTATAGGTAGATGTTGTCAAGTTTCAGGTACAGTTTATCTTATATAAAATTATTGTCATATATGTAGATATAAATTTATAATATTTTATTGTTACGTATAAACATAAAACTTTATAATATTTTTATTATTTTTCAGAACCTGTTTAGATCTTATTCCATATTAATATTTCACATTTTCTAAAATATGGCTATGTTGAAATACAACAAAAAAATTTGACTATAGTGAGAAAAACATTGGTATGCTATTATTATTACTATTTTTTTTTGTTTATAAGTACTAAATTATTGTATTTTTAAATATTTAATATCATTTATTTCAAGGTATGGTATTGAGTGTTTATCCCAAAGACAAATTGTACCGTGGTTACAATGATTTAGAGACACAATTTAGAAAATTTATTTCAAGCTTGATTTCATGGTGTGATTATATATATGTAAATAAAAAACTTAATTTATAAATCTTCTTACATTATAATACACGCGTTTGGATAGTTCATGCTAAATTTGAATTAGTTAATTCTCCATCGTGAGATGATGTTGATAATGTTACTTTAGCTCGTAGAATTTTTGAACGTGGAAATTATCCATTATTTGCAAACTGTGACAAAGAAAGGAGAATATTACTTTTGGGAGCTTGGAGAGATTTCGAAAATGAGAAGGGAGACAAACAGAGTTAGATTAAAATTATTATCAAAGTGCCTAGAAGAATTAAACGAAGAAGCCGAATTATTGAAGAAGATGAAGTATGTAATTTTGATAACATACATTAAATAGTAGAATAACATTAAATAGTTTTGGAGAAATTTAAATTAAGAAGAAGTATTCTTAATTTATATTAAAAATAACCTATATTAAATTGAAGATATTTGGAAGATATCCGGAAAAAGTATTCGACTTCGTTCGTATTCCCAGAAGACGAATTCCAAAGAGCAAATCTTAACTTGTTGGCATTAGCGAAAGCGTGGATAAAGCAAAAAATTTCTAGAGAAACTGATCAAAATGAAAAAATTAATAATTAGAATCGGATAATTAAAAATAATTTATATCTTTTATATTATTATTATATTTATATTCTGTAAATAGGCAATATAAGTATGGTGGAGAATTCTATATTTATCTTGATTTATTTATAAAATGTAAAAGGTATAAAATTTTGCTTTGATAGTTTCTTTTTGTATAAATATAGTTTATATTTTATAAATAATAAACAATTTTCTATAATTTATATTTAAAATCTTTATATCTAAAATTCTATATTATCACTTCTAATAACTTATATTTAAAAATGGTAATACAGGAGTTTTACAATATATTATATTGTAAATATTACGAAATTTTACAATATATATATTATAAAATAGGGAAGTTAATTAAAGATAGCATTATTTTATGCAAAGTATTCAAAGGCTATTAGAAAGGTAGTAATTTAAAATAGTTTTTTCCATTTAGAACTTACAACAAATTTTAACTATTATCACTCCGATTATTTAGTGCAATTAACGATCGGCAACTATCTTTAATATATGCTTGCTTATTAGGTTTGGAATATCTTACTTTAAATGCGACCATAACATGCAAGTAATAATCTTTAAATTATTTTAAAACAATCTTTATACATTTTCAAGAAATATGTAATTTTGATAATAATCAATAATCATATTTGATTTTGAAATTTTTTCTATGATTATAATTCGCTTATCTTTCCAAATTAGCAGCAAATAATTTTTTTCTTTTTTGTCATTAAAGTGAAATGGATGCGTTTAGAATAAAATAAAAAAAAAGATTAACTAAGATGCGAATAAAGATTATACGGAATTTAGAGACACATTTGAGTGGTCGAAATGTAAAGTTAATAAGGAATAAAATAGTCAGTGTAATGCCTGATAAAAACACTTGGAGTGGTAAGGGTTAAATTAAAATAAAGCAAATTATATTTGTGATATTGTAATATTTTTTACTTCATTTTAAAATATATTCAGGTGATACCATTATGTATAAAAAATAATAACGGTCAAGTGACCATCTTGGCTCTATATGATCACTCTATATTCTCTTAGTCTAATTTTCGATTACATTTTCGTACAAGTAGAATTCAGTTTCATCAATTACACGAGTGATATTGGCCTCTCATCATTAGTCAAGTGACTTACTGACCGAAAAATTCAAAGGATTCGTTATTTTGCGAAGTGATCACATTATTTGGTAACCAAGATCATGTAATTTGGCTATTTTTTACGAAGCTATATTAAATCTATGCCAACAAATTGCAAACGATTGACAAGTTAAGAGGTAATATTATTAAAAAAAAGAGCGATGAACAAAATGTTTGATGAAAGAGCAGGATCAAATTGAAAAAATCTTATTATAATACATTGACACAATATAAACTTAATCTATATAATATATATACGAGTCAATTCGATTAACTCCACTTTTTGAATGTTTTCAAATTTGTGTGTTAAACCTCTTGATGCAGTCCTCACTTTTTATATTCATAATAAATTTCTTTAATTTTCGTTATTTAATACTATTATTACTAAAATAAAAAATATTTTATTTTTAACGATTACTCTAAGACTTTTCTATCTTATTCACTTTATACGTTGTTATATGATAGCTACGTTTGCATTTATACATTTTACAATGTTTATTTAAATTTATACTTTAAAGAGAATTTTAAAAAGCAATTTATATTATTTTACCATATTTCTCCAGTTTTTGTTTTATGGAGTTAACCGATTTGGCAAGTGAGTAGTTCATATGTACAATAACCGCAAATAATAATGCACATATACTCAAAATTGTTCGTTTTATTGGCAAAGAACAAATAGGTTTATGTTAAATCTAGTCAACGTTATAGACAACAGCTTCAATTCAAATAATAATAATGATTCATACTTCATTAATTTTATCATATTGTTCTTCTAGTCAAAAATAATGCGTTATAATAATAAACTGGTGAAAATATTATTTAAAAGGAGCTGACTGATACACTTATCTACTTGCAAAAAGTATTGCAATTCTTCGTTTTCCCTCATATTGCTATTATTATCAAATACATATAATAATAATCTAGTTATTGCAATACATTACTTTCAACAAATTAATAGGTATATTTATTTTATATTGTAAAATATAAGTTTTCCTGCCGAAATTACGAATTTTCTGTTAGTTTTAAGACTATAGAATCAAATATATGTAGATGTACAACCAACGTTAATTTGATAATATACAATAAATACAAAAATATTTACAATATTATTACAAGATATATAAACAGATGTTTAAAAATTTACTTACAAAAAGATATTTACAAATATTCGTACGTTATGTGTTAATATATGTTCAGATCTTTATTTGATAATTTATGTGCTACATTCGAATTTATACTACTAATGAGTCACGTAATGTAAATTAATTTCCGTTGCAAAAATATTGTCTAATCATGCAAGTGGCCATAAACATGATACGATGCGTTAACAATATTTTCTCACAATATTTCCACGATATAAGACCACATCTTCTTAGCCCTATATGTCATTGTGATCTATTTGGTACAAGCAATTCTTCTTACTTCTCAGAAGCATTTACAAACAATTCAAATACTGTATCATGAAATAAAGAGAACAGATTTTTATGTATTGGTGTGAAAATTATTCTTGAAAAATTACCAGATAATGGCGAGAAACGATTGAACACAAAGATGTTTGTCCAATATCGTTCAAGATGTATGACTTCAGTGATAATGCGAAAAAAAGAACAAAAAGCGCATTAAGAAAATTGACATTTCTCCCGAATCATCGAATCGGTATGTACGTTTGTGTAATAAGTTCGGCGCGCAAAACTGATAATGAAACATCAATGTATGTTTCCTAATTTTTACAGAACAACTAGTATAAAACATTACGGAATATGTATTCCGTAAAAGAAACGAAACGTGCGATAAACGTTGTAGATAGATGTTGGGACTCTTTTCATCCTTGATAAAGGTTACGTGCATCATTTTTTGCATCTGCCTGAAACAATTCATTATAATAATAAACTGGTGATAATATTATTTGAGAAGAAATTACTAGATATATTTACATTATATTCCAAAAAGTATTGTAAATCTTCCTCCTTCGTTGATTTTTACATATTGTTCTCGCTGCCTAAAACAATGCGTTATAATAATAAACTGGTAATAACATTATTTAGAAGATAATATGTATATTTACATCATGTTGTAAAAAGTATTGCAGTTCTTCGTCTTTCTTTCACTTATCTGATCATATTGCTGTTTAAAACAATCCGTTATAATAATAAATTGGTGATAATATTTTTTATTGTAAATATCATTATGCGGATTCGATAGAAATAATAATGAATTTCTAAATATATACTATAATTAAATAGTTATAGTGTATATATATATATATATATATATATATATATATATATACACATATATATATATACAAGATATATATATATATATATATCTTAATTTTTTTATTTTAACTCGTTTTAATTAGGGTGAAGTGACAAACGGAAATATGTTTCTCTGTGAACAAAGAAACGACAATTCACGTTTATTGTTCACTCTGTTAAATTTTATATTTTACTCTCGTACTATCTCTCTCGTCTACGTTCTATTTCTTACTGCCAGTTTCTCTCCCCAAATCTTAACGGCTCGATTTGTAGGTAACAAAAGAATTTGTAGATAACAAAAACAAAGGAAGAACGGGCCATGAGACGCATGACAAATCTACCTGGAGAAAGTATACTTTCTTTACATCTCCCCCCCCCCCGGATAAAGTGTCTACAATTTTTAGTCCTCTTCTCCATCTTCTGATATCGGAAGTAGTTTCGTTATGTGGAAGAATCCGGTTTCTTGTTTCTGTTTCCCTGTTTTTATTTCGTATATAGACTCTGAAATTTTTTTTATTATTTGGAAAGGGCCAATTCTCAATTCGTCTAATTTCTTTCTATTCAACCTATTGCCGTCTTCTATATATACCAAATCTCCTGTGTTAAATTGATGATTCTTTCTATTCTTGTTAAATATTCTTTTGTTATATTCATGTGATCTTTTTGTTCTTTCTAGGGCTAGTTATCCAATTATCTCTTATCCAATTTTCTTTATCATTTTTTCTTTTTTTATCTCTTCGGGTAAAATGCTGGTGATTGTGCCATCTAACAAATATTTAGGCGTGAAGCCGGTTACTGTATGCTCTGTTTCATTGTATTTATCCAAACATTCTCTAGCGATCGTTGTCCAAGCTCTTTTTTTTCCTTTCTCGTTTATTCTGCATCTTATTTTGTTTACTAATGTCTGATTCAGTCTCTCGTTCAAACCGTTGGAAAAAGGCGCATTGACAGCCATAAAAATCAGTTTCGTATCCTTTTTTATGAGAAATTCCCTAAATTCTTTTGAGTTTATTCCCGGGTATTGATCTGCGAGTATCACTCCTATTTTGTCGGTTTCTAGTATTCCACTTATCAGCTTGATGAAATCCGTCGCACTCTGGGTTTTTGATGTTCTCATGAATGCGTATCTTGTAAAATGATCCACCAATAGATGAAGGTATCTTTTTGGTGATCTTTGTCCTCCGAAGCCTCCGATGGTATCTATTGACATGATTTCGAACGGTTTCGTTGCCGGTCCTAGTTGTGACATCCGTCCATATTTTCCTTGCCCCCTGGATTTGTTCTTAATGCATATTTCGCAGTTTTGGCAAACTTTTTTTATATTTGCCGTTATTCCTTTAGCTATGTAATAAGGAGATATCCTGCTTATCATTTGTTTGATGCCTATATGACACCATTCAGGATGTATTTCTTTAATTAATTTTAAGCTTAGTTCTGTAGATAAGATTTTTTCTTTGTTTCTAATTTTTTTTATAGAATATCCCGTCTTTTTCTATTAGTTTTGATTTGGTTTTTTGCAATGTTAAATTTTCTTTTTGATCTGTTTTTATTTCTTTTATTTTTATTAGGTTGATTATTCTTAGTATTTCTTCCGTATTTTCGGATGATTCCAGTACTGGATTTCTGCTTAGACTATCTGCTTCAGCGTTATCTTTTCCCGGAATATATTTTATTTGAAAGTCATATTGAGATAAATAATATGTTAATTCTCCAAGTTCTTCATCTGTTCTAGCTTTTATGTTCATACCTTCTAATGGTTTATGGTCTAAGAATATCGTGAATTTTCTTCCGATCAACCAATGTTGCCAATATTTTACCGCTTCCTTGATTGCTAGGCATTCTAAGTAAATTGCCTTTTTTCTCTTTTGGGAATCATTTAACTTTTTCGAAAAGTATGCTACTGGCTTTTCTTTACCATCACTCTGTACTTGCTTAAATATCGCACCAATGCCTTCCAGTGATGCATCCGTGTAAATTCTTATTGGTAAATTCCTGTCAAATATTTGCAACACTAGTTGAGAGCATAGTAGATTTTTTATACCTTTGAAGGATTTCTCACACTCTTCAGACCATATGAACTTTTCATTTTTCCTTAACAGTCTATGTAATGAGTCTAGTAGTATTGAGCTTCTCGGTATGTATTCGTGATAAAAGTTTATTTTTCCAAGAAATTGTCTAATGTTCTTTTGAGTTTTTGGAGTAGGAAAATTTCGTATTGAAATTAGATTATCCTTTACTGGTCTTACTGTATTGTGCTCTATTATGTGTCCGAGATATTTCACTGATTCTGTTGCAAATGTACATTTTTTAAATTTTAGTCTGAAACCTTCGTTTACTATTGCCTTCATTACTCTTTCTATGTGTTCTATGTGTTCTTCAAATGATACTGAAAAAATTAATATGTCGTCTATGTAATTCTCTGAAAAATCTTTCAGTTTGTGCTTTCTTAGAATAATCGATAATATTCTTTGGAAAATGGCTGGTGATGTTTTTAGTCCGAACGGTAGACATGTCCATTGGAAGTGTCCCTCTTGTGTAACAAATCCAGTTTTTTGTCTATCTTCAATACGTAATGGAATTGACCAGAAGGCGGAATTTATATCTAATGTGGTGAAGTATTTACAGTTCTTGCTTTTAATATTAAGTCTTCTATTAATGGAAATGGTTGAGCTTGTGGTGTAACTATCTTGTTTAATTCACGAAAATCTATACACAATCGTGATCGTTTGTTCTCATCTTTTTTGAATGCCAGAGTTACTGGTGCTGCAAACGGACTATAAGATTCTTCGATCAATTTATTTTCTAATAGTTTTGCTATTTGATTTTCTATCTCTTTTTTATCTTCTATAGTGCACCTATATGGTCTCTTACTGCAGTATTTATCCACCAGTAAGTCTATTCGCGCTTCGTAGTCCGAAACGGTGCCTACATCATATTTGTTTTTTGCAAATATAAAATTATATCTTTCTATTAATTTTTTTATCTTTGTTTTTTTTGTATTATCCAAGTGATTCAGAGCTGATCTGAATTCGTCCTCATTCACATGTTCGTTAAAATTTATTTTAACTTCTTTTATTTATTTCTTTGTATCCAATGTATTTATATTTCTTTTTGTCTGTGTTTCCCTCTTTTGAGATATCTGTAAGTTTTCATCTTGAGTTAGTTTGAATTTCTTTATTATATCCAACCCAATAATGAAATCTTCAAAGTCATTTATTTCTATAATAAATACATCAACGTATTCCTCTTTATCGAAAATTTTTACTTTAATGGTTGCTAAACCTTTTGTTTGTTTCACACCATTGACGGTCTTTAAAAATATTTTATTTTTATCTTTTGTCTCTTTTTTTTTATTTTGACTAGTCTCGAATTTATTAGAGAGACTTGGGAACCTGGATCATATGTTCCGTTTACCTCTAACTTCTCTTCTAATACTATCTTTACTTTAATCAATGGTGTGGTTATTCTTTTTTTTTGTTCTTTGCATAGGTCCACTTTTATCATCGAATTGTTTCCATTTATTCTGGTTTCCTTTCTATTTTTCTTTTTAAACCAACAGGAGTCCTCTGAATGATATCTAATACCCTCGTTTAGTTTTTCACAATTCTTACATGGTTTCTTTTCTTCAAATATCTTTTTTGTAAAACTGTTCTTATATACTTGATTTTCACATTTTTAAATTTCTTGTAGTAATTCTGTTGAGTTTTGACAATTTTCTTTGTTTATTTTATATCTTATGAATTTTGGTAATCCTGCTGCTATAATCCTGCTCCTATATCAGGGTCTTCGTACCTATATTGTTGTCCATATCCAGTAGTAGTTTTTCCTTCTTCATAGCGTACTCCATCAGTGAACCTTCCTTATATCTGTAGGATGTAGCGTGTATACCTGTATTCCATCCCTTGTCTGCAAATGATTTCAAGAACTTTTGTTTCCATTCGTTCCAACTAGCCTCCATTGTTAACGCTGTTAATGTTGCTGAGTGCCAATCCACACATGCTCTGTCAAGGAATAATCTTAGGGTTTCGATTTTTGTATTATCTCTATTAATTGTGAATCTTTGACACTCTCTTTCAAATGTCTCCAACCATTGTTCTACATTTGAATGTTTGCACACAAATTTTTCGATCATAAATTGTTCCGATATATTCTTTAAATCTATTTGGTGTTCTTTTTTCTGTGCGGGTTCTACTATGTCTTTCTCTACTACTTCGTCTAGATATAGATCATTAAACATTATATTGCCATTTTCATCAAAACACGTACTGTCCATTTCCCGTAAGCATTTAATCCATAATTTCCTGTTTTGGCCTCTTTAATTGAGGCTTTTTTCCATTCTCTTATAGCTTTTTGTTTTTGTTAGATAGCTGTTGTTACTTGCAAATTTTTCATTTTCTGGCAACAATATTTTTCTTTGTCCTTAGTTGTGATAGAGGTTATGGCAATCACATTTGTCTTTCTGTCGCTCGGTGATGCCACACATTTAAATGCGAATTGTAGTTTTCTTTCCATTATAAACCAAAAATTGTCGTTTTATAATATCTCGGATTGATTATGTGAGATGATAAACGAAATTGTTTCTCTGTGAACAAAGTAATAAATCTTTATTTGTTAATTAATACTTATTGGCTAATTAGTCTTACCTGTGAACAAAGAAACGACAATTCACGTTTATTATTCACGTTATTTAAATTTTATTTACTATATATTATCTAGTATGAATTTCCTTATAAACTCTCGTGCTAACTTTCTTTTCTACGTTCTACTTCTTACTGCCCGTTTCTCTTCCAAATCTTAACGGCTCGATTTGTAGGTAACAAAAAGAATTTGTAAATAACAAAGGATAATGGAAGGATGGGTCATGAGACGCGCGGCAAATATATATATATATATCGATAACTGGACTAATTTTTTTTTATTTTGATTAAGATTTACCCTTGACGATTTAATTATTATATCCTTATCATTTTTATCCTTTATTTTGATAAAAGAAATTCAAAACAAATAAAACAAAAATGATAACATTTTTCCATATAGATATCTATACTGCTGTAGTCTCTAGATGTAGTAGGTGATTTCACCGAATAATTCAATAAACGCACTGCGTAAACAAATATTGGAAAAATTTATTTAGGACTCAAATCTTTGTATTACTGGTCGTATGCTCTTAGGGATCGAAAGTCCTAAAGTATAAAAAAATGTATTTATCTATCTATCTCTCTCTCCTTCTGCAATTCATCCACCCTTTTCACCTTTATCCACTGTCCTAGCTAACGGTGCATGCAATGGGACGAAAAACAACTGTTTGCCGTTACAATGGGCCGCAATGTGAGTAATGCGAAAGATGCCATTGTAGCTACGGTTACAAAACGTGGCATTGTTAATCTTCAATAGCATAACTTTTTTTCTAATTGAATTATTCTATTTTTTCGACCAAAGCCACCACCACTGCTACCACCAACGTCATTGTTACTGTCAATTACCTCTTCCTTTTCTTTTCTTCTTTTTCTTCTTCCTGATCTATAGTTTTGATGAAATCTTACGTAGTTATTTACTGAGTGAGATTGTTCCTTGTTTGAAATAAAAATATTGCACTCCTATTCTTTAGTGCAATTTTTTTTTACCATTCTTATTTTTACAATTTTCATTATTTCTTTTCTTTCTATGAATGCGGCGCTGACGTACAATTATTCGAAAACTAGTTATTTCCACGGCAATACATCGAAAAAAGACTGGGAGAGATATTTAATGGAGAATCTTGTACGATTTGCATTTGTAAAAATTTGACAAAAACACCTGAAAAAACATATGAAGGAGGTTCTAATACGAAAATATCACATCAGCATCAGGAGTATACATAAAGAGGTAACAAAAACTTACAACAGAATAAGACAACATTATTATTGGAACAACATGAAAGAACAAATACAACTTTTTATTCAAAATTGTTTAGAATGCCAACTAGCAACATTGGTTAGAATAAATTACAAACATTCGATGATACTAATAGACACACCAGTTGCTGCATTCGATATAGTAGCAATGAATATTTTCGGTTCTCTCCTTCAAACTCCAAAGGGAAATAAATTTATATTGACCATTCAAGATCAACTTACAAAGTTCTCCATCGCAGCAACCCTCTGTAACACCACATCCATCGACATAGCAAATATAATGGTCAATGACTTAATTTGTAAATTCGGAGTACCGCGCGCTATTTTTACAGATAAAGGTACGAATTTTCTAAGTTCTTTTATAAAAGCAATAGCACGAAAGGTCTCACCATGTACTGATGGAATACTTAAAAAACGTTCGTCAAGAAGGAAAAGGACTGGGACAAATAGTTAGGTTTTGCGATGTTCTCGTATAACACCAGTTCCCATGAGGGAACTCACTTCTCACCCAATGAACTAGTTTTCGGAAAGATAGCCAAAATATCAGCGTCAGACCCACCATTAGATGAGAATTTGGAGTAGATGTGTTTTCAATACTACACTAAATTAATAAACAAAATTAATCATACACAATAGGTAGCACGACATAATCTTGTAAAGGCCAAGGAACGATCAAAAAGATATTACGATCAAACAATAAATCCTCAAGTATTAAAGGTGAAAGACGAAGTAATTTTTTTAAAGGAATCCACCTTATAATTTGGAAATCAGAACATTGACCCTCACAAAATTCTAGAAATGCTACCCCACAACTATATTAAATTACAAGTTAATGGAAAAACAAAGATATTTAATTATAACAAATTAAGGAAATCGAAACTAAGTCAAACAAATATTAGAATTTAAACTGATTCTGAGACGTGGGAAAAATATTAGCAGTAGCGGTAACGGTGCTACTTATGGTCAAAATCTGTGCCACCTTCCTGGGGTGCGACTGTGGAGGAGCGATATTACAACAATATCATTATTGGACACTGGGGATTGTGACGTCCCTACAGAAATGCCGAATTCTATGTAGGTTTATATACAATTACTCCGGCTAACGAACTGATGCACGCATGTGCATCAATGTCATGTGGAACTGGACCGCACGATATAACGTTTCAGAATGGCATCACACGTGTCCGTCGCCAACAACGGGAAAAGAGTATATATATTGGACACGTCCTTGGAATCGTGTAAAGCCGTGTTCAACACAGCAATCTTAGGCATAATTCCCACACTTCAAATATCGGGGTTAAAAGACAGCACTACAAAACATCAAAGTGTTACGTTGACCGTTGATCTATATTCACGGTTGGCCGGATTTATTTGCACTGGAACGCAATACGCCGTCCCATATGGCACTTGGGACGACATAGTAGTGCAAGAATCGGTGAAGATCAACCTAGAATAATACTTTGCACAATATATATAAATATATATTGTACATAAATAATACTTTTTACTTTGCAAAAATTAAGGATAATAACGTAATTTTCCGACAGGAAACTAAATGCGCTTTCACGGAAAGTACTTGTATCACAGACGAGGTGGATAATGCATTCTGGACGACTTATTCAGTCTGCAACTTCGAGCATTACAATGTGCTATATGAAGGCTTAGCGACAAAATTGACAGTTTTAAGAAAGGCAGAAGCATTCTATATGTTGACTACTCATGGCGTCACGAAATGTATCTGGACGACACACAACAGAATTCAACAGTTACAAGACAGTATTCTAGAAGTTGCATGGTCACTTCGAATTTGCGCGAATGTTACTCGGCTTCAAGAATGTTCCCGACGCATTTTAGCGCCTTATAGAACTCGTTTTGACAGGACTCCAAGGCGAGGAAATGTTCGTTTATCTGGATGATATAGTATTGTATGCAAAATCACTTCAAGAACACGAGATAAAATTTAACAAATTAACCCTCTATGAACCCATGTAACTTTCAAGTCACATTCTAATTTATCGATTTTACCAAATAATTATAGCTTTTTCCATGAGATAACGCATAAATCTTAATTCTATAACGTTGTCAAGACAACTAATATAATATTTATGACCGTTGCTAGGCTTATCAACCTGAAATAACAAAGTAAATGCTGTGCAAACTGTTCGCAGTAAATATAAGCGAAACCATTTGATCGAATTGATATTATTTGTGCTTCTGTCAGTGATTATGAAACTAAAAATAGTGCACATAATAGCTCTGGATTCGTATATCAATAACAACCTATTTGTTTGCATTTCAATTTTCAATTTGTTACTGTTTTTTTATGATACAGTTTTGTAACTTTGAAGTAACAGTGGGCTATTATGGTAGATTTCGGTACATTTAGAATAAAGCTTGTGCTTTCTCCTGTTTTCAGATTTATACATTATATACCCAAAATATGAATACAAAATCACATAGAAATAACAGAGGAATTACAATTAGACGCATTAGCGGTAATAGGTCCGATGTTTCCTTATTAGATTCCGAGTCCGATGAGGATGAAATAGTATTTCCCCGACAACGAATAAATGTTATTGACAGTGATGAAGAATTTAGTACTCAATCCTCGTCAAATGAGGAAGATGCAGGATCACAAAAAATTGTTTGGCAACCACTATCCCAGACGAATAATAATAGTTATTATCGCCCTTGGAAAGGAGATTGCCCTAACGTCCCTGAAGCAACCCATTCTCCTATGACCTATTTTCGACAACTATTTGACAAGGAAATTATAAGCAATATAGTTGACTATAGCAACATGTATACACTGCAATGTGATCCAGCAAAACCGATTGCTGTTTCAGGGAATGAAATCGAACAATACTTTGGCTACTGTTTTTTTATGTCCATTTACGGATTACCGAGAACTGAAATGTATTGGTATTCAAAGACAAGAATGTCTGCTGTTACCGATATTATGAGTCGTACGTGATGGAGAGAAATAAAATCAAAAATATATTTTAGTAGACATTTACAGGCCAATGCAACAAACAATGCAGAAGTGACCGATAGTTTATAAAAAATAAGACCCATTCTGGATAAATTGGTGAAAAATTTTAATCGCATTCCGATGTCTGAACACGTATAATGAGCAAATTATACCGTTCTAAGGAAGACATAGGCTAAAAAACTATAAGCCCAAAAAACTTAAAAAATCGGGCTACAAAGATTTTTTACTGTGCGACTCATCAGGACTCATTTATAATTTTGAAATTTACACCGACAAATTGATACATGATCCCGAATTACCTAATGCCGGAAGTAGTGGTAATGTGGTATTACGTTTAGCAAAAATTATACCCAAACAATTGTTTTACAATATTTGTTTCGACAATTGGTTTTCAACGTTGCTTTTAGTAACTGAATTAGAAAAATTAGGAATTCAGAGTGTTGCAACTGTGCGGTCAAACCGACTAAAAAACTGTAAGTTTTCGTCCGATAAAGTCATGAAAACTAAGGACCGAGGAAGTTATGAGATACTTTCTACGTCTATTAATAGGGTCACCATAAATGCGGTAAAGTGTTACGACAATAAGGCTGTTCATTTGATGAGCACGTTTTGCGAAGTTGAACCAATAAACATATTGAAAAGGTGGGACAAAAAAATAAACAGAATGATCGATGTACAACGACCAAATATAATGAAAATATACTAATACATGAATGGAGTAGATTTGGTTGATTCGTTGATAGCGTTGTATCGAATAAAAATTTGATCAAAAAAGTGGTACCACGGCATTATGTTTCACCTCTTAGATTTGACGGTGGTCAATGCTTGGCTTTTATATAAGTGAGGTCGCTCATCGCATTCTGTAAAAGCCCCAACCGTCAGTATAGTTTATTGAAATTTAAAACTGACATTGCATCTGGTTTATATCAGGAACACAAAGGAACCCAGAAGAAAAGGGGGCGTCCTACTTCAAATGTGGTATATAAACAATTGCAAAATAAAAGAAAAAAGACACCAAATACAACGCTACCTGTAGAAGACGTGCGAAAAGATGAAGTGGCATATTGGCCAATTTTTTCGGATAACAGAGGACGTTGCAAAAAGCCCGGATGTAAATGAGTTCCGAAAATTAAATATCCCAAATGTAATGTTCATTTATGTTTAACGCCAAGTGCAAATCGTTTTGTGGAATTCTACGCTTAAGTTTTCAGACACAGAAGTGCGAACATTATAGGCCGTTGTGACCTGAAAGTCACATAGTGAATTTACTGCAATAAAATTGTTTGCACGGAAATTTTTTTTCTTCATTTGCATAAATGTTGGTTTATATATATAGGTTTATAATTGCTGATTTTTCGTTCCTCCAATTTTTTTGGATTTAAAACAAAAATTCGGCCCATAGAGGGTTAATAAAAGGGTTAAGGGCGACTAACTTCAAGCTGCAGTTGGACAAGTGTGAGTTGTTTAAGAAGGAAGTAGCATATTTAGAACAGATTATTGGAGAAAGCATTGTAAAATCGGATTCAAAGAAATTAGACGCGGTTAAGAAATTTCCGCTTCCGTAGAAGATCAAGAATATTTATAGGCCTCACCGGATATTACCGTAGGTTTATACCGGGATTTTTAAAAATGGCTAAACCATTAACCGACCTATTAACCCTTTTGCACCGAATGCCGCATATATGTGGCATCCACTCGACGACCTGTGGGTACGGATGCCGCATATACACGGCATCCACGCCACGACTTCTGGGTACGAGCGCCGCATATATGCGGCACCGAAATGATCTGTACAAGTGCCTTCTATAGTCGATGGCAACATTTTTCGTTATCGGCAGAGCATTGTCCGTTGATTTTATTGACATATTGGATTAATCATTTCTTAAAACTTTTTAAAACTGCTCTTTGTTGAAACCATATAAAAACGTATTACGCAATAAACTACAAACATCAAGGTGATCGTTTACTGTTTTATACTAAATATTCTATCGAATCCATTCGGCAGTAAACGATTTTACATATTTGGTTTTTACAGGAATTAGGAATAGATCGGCTTAAGGTATAATTCTTAACTCTTAAAAATTAGAATTTTCAGGTTAGGGTTTTGTTTGAAAATGTATTTACAAAAATAGTTTAGGCCCTTTCAGATTAAGTACAAAGCATAAAAATAGTATTATGTTTGAAACTGAAGTAAACAATTCTGAAAATGAAAATAATGTCCACCGATGTAAAAGACGACGGAGAAATAATGCAGCACTTCATAATCAGAAGCAGAGTTAATTGACACAAAGGACACCCAGTGCAACACAACATGGGCATCGAAAAATTTGGCACCAAGTATTCATGAATTTTCCTCAGAAAATTCAGGACTGAAGAAGAAAATAGGAAGATCGTAAAAAAATATCGATTACTTCGCACTGTTTTTTTATCAAAAGCTCATAGAATATATTGTAGATGAGACCAATTATTACTCGGCTCAAAAGAGCAATAACAACATGGACACTCAAAAAAACACGACACTTGAGGAAATGTACTGTTTCTTTGCGTTGTTACAACTCATGACACGTAATAAAAAACTAGCGTTACACAAGTATTGGAGTATTGATAAATATTTACGCAGTAGTATTTTTAGTGAAGTAATGACCAGAGATCGGTATCTTTGGATACAGCAAATGATACATTTTAGCCGTCAACAAGGGCCCGCTGATAATCGTCTATATAAAATAAGTGACATTATAAACATGCTACGAAAATCGTTCTGCGACACATTTTATCCGTATGAAAAAGTTTGCATTGATGAGAGCTTGATGTTATACATAGGTCGAATGTAGGTCGAATGTACTTTAAGCAGTACATTCCCTCGGAAAGGAATAGATTTGGAACAAAATCATACATACTCTGTGATTGCAAAACAAACTATGTCCAAGACCTTATAGTTTACGAAAGAATATCAACTGTTACAGAAAGTGACATCAGCGGAATTGGAAAATCAGATGCAATTGTTTTATCACTCTTGCAACCATACTTAGGCCAAGGTCACACTGACAATTTTTATTCAAGTCCAGCATTATTTAACTTCTTACACTATAACTGTGCGAATGCATGTGGTAATATAAAAAAAAGACGTCAAGGAATGCCGAAGATGGAAGAGCAACTGAAAAAAGGAGAGGCAGCAAAAAACTTGCTAGCGATGAAGTGGATGGATAAAAAAGAAGTCCATATGATTTCCACTATACATACTGTAAATTTTGAAGCAGTATCGAGATATGGAGGGGCACAGAGTGTCCAGAAGCCTCTTTGCGTCATTGATTATAATAAGTTAATGGGAATTGTATACAAGGTAAACATGGTACTGAGTACCGTAAATTCAACGCGGAAATCGTTAAAGTGGTATCGGAAATTTTTCTTCCACCTCATAGACATCTGTGTGTGGAATGCATATTATATGTACAAGCACAATCGATGGCAAAATTTCATTTGACGCTGATAAAACAGATAGTCAAAAAATATCGTCACAATGCAACGAGACGTCAAGGCAGACCCGCTGATAATCAGATGAGGTTAACCGACAGGCATTTTTCCACATTTTGTAAGCTGAAAACAGAAGACGGAGGTGTGTAATTTATAGTAAAAATGATAAAAGAACGGATTCGCGATATGAGTGCAAAGATTGCGATGTTGGCCTTTCTATAGATTCTTGCTTCCAAATATACCACACAGAATTACATTATTAGTTTTTACATTTTTTTTACATATTTTACATATTTTAGTACATATTTTGTACATATTTTTAACGTGCTATATTTACACATTATATTTTAATAATTTTCGTGTCGCTATTAATTATATTAAATATTTAATCGTTAAGATTTGTAATTATATAAATATCTACGTTACCTATAATTTTGTATTTTGTATTTTAATAATTTTGTAAGTCCTTTCATATTAAAAATGTAAATATACCTATTACATTAGAGTAATGATTGTTTTATTCAGCACAGTTCCTATTTAAGACTTAGAACAACATATATACAGAAACCACGCGCACTGTGCATATTTCCGGCGTGAGTTTCCGTGCAGTGACGGTACTTCGGCGGACGGGGCTACCGTAGCGAAAGGGTTAATGTATCCTCTCATTAACACGTTCCGTGGAAAGCCGTTTTTGCCTGACTTGTCGTTCGGGCCATTTGATGTTTTGATTATAGATTGGTATATTATCATACAATATTTCATTGCATCATCAATCCATAAACTTGTTTAGAATACTTATCATAACCTGATGGTTCTGCAATAAATTCAATTGTAAAAGTCAGTCAGTTCGAAATTTATCGATTAGTAAAAAGAACCTGCTATATTCGAATTTGTTAAGAAAAAACAAAGGAAATAAAATATTTAATAAAAAAGAGAGTAAGTAAGTAGGTCAACATATGGAGATAATATTTTTGGTTTTTCATTTGTTTCTGTTGGAAAACAAGTTTCTATTGTTAACTTTCATTAATTTATTCTTTCATCTTTTAATTTTTTATTTGATCGAGTGATTTAACTTTCAATTTTTATCCTTAATGATATGCAATATGAAAGTAGAAGACGCAGATAGTTCCAATTTTATTTCCAATGAAATAGAACTCCCATTTAGTATAAAACGCTCGCATAGATTTATATTGTATTATCATCCGATGAGACAAGCAATGTTACCGCGCGCCATAGTTCGAAATGCCGCCGAATTGTATATAGTTGCGAAAGTGAAGATGAAGCACAAAATATTGCTGATAATTTAACAAATCAATGAATAAATCCAAGTAGAAATTAACCTTCACTTATATCTTTCATGGGTACACCTGGAATAACATTATCGGATTATTTGTGGAAAGAAGATTTTTACTTACTACTTGTTACCGAAGAAATATTCCCAGACAGAATAGAACAGAATAACATTTACGCGATGTAAATATTGGCTAAGAAACAGTTATATCTTTAAACGACATGATCATCTTAAAAATCAAGTCATGTCAAGACAAAAACTAGAAGAATACTGATGTTCTGTAATCCAAACAAGTCGTTTTTATACATTTCTTACATTAAAAATGTCAACAATTACATGTAATTATTAATTATTATATAGATAACAATTAAACAAATTTAAGTACTTTGTTTTATACTAGATTATTTATAATATTTTATTCTTTTAGTGAAAATATATTTTACAGAATTAAATTTGTCATAAAATATATTTTCAGCACATTAAATAAACATGTCTTAGTATACCATTTATGGTACACTTGGCTTGAAGATCAAGTTTAATGTATACTATAAATGGTATACGTGGCACAGAGCTTGTTAATGTTACGCAATAGATTCGCGCAAGAAAGGCGATTCTTTTAGAATGACTTTACCCGTCATTTTGTCTGAACAATGTTATCATTTAGTTTAATCATTGTTTATAATTTGAAGATTATTTTATACGTACTTTTTGTTCCCACATTGCCTGCTGATATTGACCTTGTATTTTTTTCATTGTCTTTTATACGTCATTTCAATACGAAATTTGCAATAAGAAACTTGGTCTGTTGTAAGTCAATTACAAAGTATTTATTTTCAAGCTTTCTATTCGTGGGTTAAGAAATTCAAACGAAACCATCGAATAAGTCAACGGAAAGTAAGAAATTATGTGATAAAATTTTACACGTATATCATCAGATAGTCTATAGCTACTGACGGTATTTCCAAAATAGCTGTTACCTTGGCTTATATGAGTACACTGAAATGCTCCAAAACTTCGCTACATAAACTTTTCAGCATCACATGAATAATTTTCTATATGGCCTAGATTGTACTTTGTGCTATATCGACGATTTAATAACATCAGACACTCGAGAAAAACACTTACAATACATTAGGACAGTTTTCAATATCCTAAGAAAAAATTGACGCAACCCTGTATTAATCTAGACAAGTGACAATTTTGTAAAGAGAAGGTCATTTATCTATACTCCATTCATCAGTAAGGCTATTAAGTATCTCAGAGCACAATCATGATAATTCTCAACCATTCCAAACCTAAGATTATCGTTGATCTTAGGCATTTTGTTGGGATACTATACTAATGCAGGCATTGCCTCTCATTTTGCTCGTCATCAAGCAGAACTTTACAAATTTTGAACATGCTGGAAAGCTAGAAATTGATTAATAAAGTCGACCATCGCCCATTTTATCTATGGCTTGTTACAACAAGTTAAAGTGTCTCCAAGGAAATTTCTTTGTCAACTGGATTTTATCAATTTATTTCTCAACTGATTCATCTCTCTTTCACATTAATACCATTACTACGTCATTAACCTTCAATATTACACACTTCAATGTAATCACAATATCAGAATAAAATTGTTTTTTACATCGCTGCTAATAACCATTCCAACGTTCATCTGGATGTCATTACATTATTTCTAGTAGATTAATCTCCAATTATCGATCGATTTATCAAATGGCCCTTTGTTGTTTCTGTAAGGGATATTGAAGAGGAAATAATTATAGAAGTTTTTTAACATCACTAGATCTGTCACTTTAGCACCACTTTCGCTATCACCACCGAGAGAGGTATACAGTTCAAATTATCACTTTTCTCGAAACTTGCGAACATTATAAGAGCACGAAAAATCAGGATTACGTCGTATCACTCCCAGTAAAGTGAAAAGGTTGGAACTACGTAAGTTGTAAATTTAAGGTAGTCCTAATGTGCAAGCCAAATATCTTCTGAATACAACTCTTGTGATTATGTTCCTAAATTTACACAGTCTTTAAAGAGAACCCAGGCGCTTCAACAGAAATGTTCCATGACAAGCCATTACGGCAGATTTTCTTACAGCCAAAGATGAATCATCGTATCACAAATCCTTTTAGTATAAGCTTAATAAACATTTCCATACCATTAAACTTGTCCCGACTTCCAATTAATCCAAAATCAAACAATTTATTCATAGTAGGTTGAAAGTGTTCTCATATGCTTACGCGAATTGATCAGATTCCTTTGAAAGTACTCTACTCTGGTCCTCACAGAGTGTCTATGTTATTCTATTCTTCGTATTATCTTTATAATCAAACTCCTTATCATGTGACTGCATGCTTCGCATAAATTTCTTTATAAATATATCTTTTATATGACAGACAGTTTGCTGCGCTCGCTCTCTAATTAGTCCTTTTCTTTTCAGACTCGGTTTTTTAGAATATTTTCCCTTTTATAAAGAATTTGGATAAATAACTATCTTAAGTGTATAATAGCACATTAATTCATCACTGTCATTATAGCAGGAAAAGAAATAGGCATGAGTATTTCACAACAGAGAAATTGCTATACAAAAATTTCACTGAAGGAACTCCAATCATCTCACCATTTCTGAACTTGTGATTATTCTTCTTTGCGTCGTGCATCAAGCTCCTATGTTAAAAGAGCATCAGGAATCAATTCATTCTTACTGCTTTTTGATCCAATATTATTTATTCATCGCCGCTTCGTTATTTATTTGATAAACAGCTTCTTAGCGATAGCGCATGCATCTTCAATACTGACTGGCAATCCATTCCTCCACCAAACAATCTGCACTCAATTAAAATTGAATTGCGGGAGGCAGTTATCAAATCAACTAAATACAATTTCAAGAAAACTATCGGCGAACAGAAGCTGACTATTCTTATATTCAATTCCACGCACTTTCATCTCGTTCTCATATCAAGAGTAGGGGCGTAATCCTTAATTTAAAGATCTAGTGAGAAATTCTGACGAACAAACGCGTAAACGAGACTTATGGACTTATGGTCTTATAGGACTTTTGGAAAAACTGAAGCGGCGAGTAATAAGTCTACACACTATTACAACACAGTTCCTAGTCGCACTTAGCTGCCATCATCTTCCCAGGCATCATAACGTTGATAAAGGCGCATTCCCATGAATTAGGGCGTGATCACACCACTCAATCTTCTTGGGACACAATAGAATAACCGCGTCGCCAGCGTTTGCACATCTGGTTTGCACATCATTCAGCTTCCGTTCTGCAAGCTACACCTGCTGTTGTCTCAATAACTATCATCTGTAATCATTTAGTTTTACTCATGGTAGATAACAACTCTACTTCATGATAGATGGTACCTTAACTAGATGTTATTTCTCAATGAGCGTTGGTATCCTTTCAAGACTATATAATCGTACGAAATCCTCAGTTTTATATGCGCTGCCGAGCTTCAACCGTCAATTTTTTCTCTGATTGCACTTCGATAAAGATCATTATTATAGTTCCTTGAGCTTGGGCTTTGCCTATGCATCATATACAATATTGTCAAAACTTTGTAGCAACGATTTTGTTGCGAATTCGTTTCAGCCATTTCGGAATTTCTGACAAGTCAGCTCGCTAACAATCTTGGTTTCGCTCATCTCTTGGACCGTAGTTAAAAATACGGATAGTACTACGTTATTTGTTTATTATTGTAAAAAACAATATATTCTTCTTCTACTTTCTCCTACTACTTCGAATTTTTCATCTAAATAAAACATTTTTTGCCTTTCCAAAATATAACTATTTAAAATCCTTTTATGTTAATAATTTTCACACAACTGAATATAGCTGAGTATTTAGACATTTGTCGCATCACCAATAAATATAATTTATTCGATGTAATATATTAAAAATGTAAGAATGATGATAAAGATTTTCAAAGTCTAAACTAGCTGTTACAAATTACAAATTGCAAAAATATAATAATATAAAATATAAAATAAATGAATAAAATTTTTCAAATTTGCTACTTACATTTTTTGTTATAAAATTCGAACGTAATTCATAAAATTATTGGAAAGCTGCAAAAAAATAACAATAAAATGCATTTTTTATAATGCATTTTATTATATTTTAAATATGAAGTTTCAATTTTAAATATGCAGTTTTATCAACCATTATTTAAGAATTGAGCAAATTTTTTAGTAAACTTCTTAAATATTTGATCAAGTAAATGCGCTCAAATCGATTAGTTTTTTCCAAATAAGAAAGTTATAGATGATTATAATCTTCATATTTCTCAATTCTCGTGGATAAAATCATGTTGTTCCCGAAATCATTAACAAATTACATTATTGTAAAAACCAATCGACTTTTGTGTATCCCTATTTATTTATACAGTTTCCCAATAATTGATAATACTAATTATATTTACTTATTGCTATTGTTAACATTAAATTATAAACTTCGCTGAACAATTTACAATAATGAAGTATTAACAAATCGATTACACAGATATATAACATCGTAGATATTTCACAAATTCTGTTTTTTACATTTTTATTATTTTTTCAGAATGCATATCATACTTTTATCAGAACTATGGAAAATGTTCTAATATTCAAATTATGTAAGATTTCTTAGGATTTAATTATAATATAATTAAAGAATCCTCCATCAAATATAATTGACTGCTTAGCTTGTAAAAATGCGAAAACCATTTCGTGTTGATATTTGTACGTATTCAATGACGAATATACAATTATTCGTCATTCATTATTCCATTGAATTGAATTTTTTTGTGGACATAAACGTATATGGAAAAGCAAAATTTCGTTTTTTCGAAGATATTATAGAACTATCACTAGTGTCACTTTCATAATCAAGTATAGAATCATTTATATTTGAATTATTCACATTTTTATCATACATTTCAAATTATAAACAATCATTATTACTCTTATTATCTTGAAAATCAGCGCTAAATTAGCCTATTTTTGGGAATCAGAATGTGTACTATTGAAGACTGTTGGTGAATGGTAATATTTCCTCAGTAAACCAAGATATAACAAATTTCTTTCGCAATATCCACATCTTAAAATACCAGACATACACACAAAACAAAGATTATACCATCATAGCAGATACATCGATTTCTAGAACAAAGCTGGAACGTCACCGCTATGGTAGTATCGATCGCATAGGGTCAAAATCATTTAGGTTATCGTACAATTTTACAATTACTGTTTAATTATTTCTGATTACAAACTACTAGTAATAAAGATTTTTTTGAAGATTGCGAGTGAAGCTAGCTATTCAAATAAGCCAAATGTTGTTGCAAATAATAGTAGAAGCTTTCTATTGTCGGGTAAATTCTTAGAAATAATATTTGACAGTAAATAATGACCAATTGATCGTCAAATTAGAGTTTCACTGTAACAGTTTATGCGTTTGTAAGATGTAAAATATTAATACTGAAAAGTAAATTCGGATAAAGAGCTAGTGCTAAATTCAATGTTGTATATTGGAACATATCATGATTTGTATTGTATATCATGATATATTGGAACAAGTTGCATGATATATTGTATTTGTACTTTTCATAAGTGTTCATTATGTTACAGTAGATCATCCTTCTGTACTAAATAAGGCTATCATATTGAAAATAATTAATATTATTTTTATCAAAACCATCAGCAGATAAAATATTTGTTAGTTACACAGAAGTTAAATATCAAATTCTTTTGCTAATATATAATAAATTTTACGAATTGAAAACAATTATCTATTAATAATAAGTTTTGAGTATTCTCTGAATGGGCAGTTAACTGCTTATGAGCATAGAAAACATTACAAAGCAAACAAGACATTAAGAAATAGAAACTATAGTTCTTTCTAGTACATAATTATTGAATAGCTTACAGTGCAGACCATAAGAAAAGGAAATTAAAGATATTTGGCATAGTTAAAATATACATTCGTAGAAATGATCAACACAAGTTTTTTTAAAAATATTTATGTTAATGGCGTTGCGTTTGCAAGAACTTATACCTACATTTTAGTGACACCAACTGCATAATTATAACGAAACTGTTTTCATTATAAAGTATAAGTAATCCTCGTATAAGGCTTTACTTAAACAATACGGCTTGAATATAACGCTGTCTTGGAATTAAAAAATTTTAACTTGTTACTTTATATATTTTTAAAAATACTTATATGCATCAGTTTTTAATCTTTCGTATGTTGGCATAAAAAAATCGATGAAATGTTTGAAGATCGTGATCTGTTCGTAACTTTTACAATTTTATATATGTACTATCATTTACTTCATAGTTTGTATGTTATTTTAGGTTTATGAATTACTTTAATTAAATAAGAATGTATTTTTCTTTGTTATCTCTATGTTATAATTTAAAAAAATATATAATGTATATAATTTAAAAAGAACTGTGAACAATTTGAAAATGATTTACAACTATTTTTTTTATTATATCCGAGTCTCGCTTAATATGATTTATATGACACGACATTTCTATGAAATAGAACATCAGCGTTATATGAGGGTTACTTATAATCGAAAATAAAACTGATTGAAGATAGTATGCAAATTATAGTGAGAATAGTGAAAGTGAAAATGAATTTGTAAGAAACGTAAAAAACTAAAGAAACATAACGCCATATCCCAACTACGCAGAACAAATAGAGGACTCAAAACTGACGGATGCGAAGATATAGCAGAAAAAGACGATTTACCATTTAGCTTTTCTTTTAAAATTTTTTCGTGAATCGCAGGGCCACAAGTATTTCAGGACATAAAAGAATCGTTGGATTTTATAAAATTATATTTCACAATATTGATGGATAAAACAATATCGTATATATTGATAGATAAAATAATAAAATACTAAAGAATATGCAAAAAAGAAGATAAGTGAAAAACAGTTATCTAAAAATCAATTAAGCATTCGTAGTAGATGTAACACATGAAAAATTTATGGCTTTTATATTAGAATAATGCTTACTTTAACTCTTATCGCTTCGTTGGCTCTGCTACGGAGCTATCGTTTGTTTGTTCCTTAACACTAAACCTACCATGTGCTGTGAAATGGCCATTTTTAAAATTTCGTCTAAGATTTCCTGTATACAACGTTATTGTATCGCCATTTAACTTCATGACTTTTCCTATATTAACCCTTTTGCTACGGCAGTGTGCTCCATCGAAGTGACACTGCTAATCAGGCCACCGTGCCGTCGAAGTAGCGCCACTGAACGGAGCATCGATGCACATCAATGTGCAGTATAACTAAAAACAAGAATATCGTGCGGCTGATGATCAAGCAGTATCACGCTGACGCCGTCTATAGCCGACGCCCGTAGCGAAAAGGTTAATATATGTACAACCTAATTTCAATATTCGCAACTTTTTTTATTGTTCACTT
The DNA here is from genome assembly GCF_910589235.1 of Vespa crabro. Classification (NCBI taxonomy): domain Eukaryota; kingdom Metazoa; phylum Arthropoda; class Insecta; order Hymenoptera; family Vespidae; genus Vespa; species Vespa crabro. Next base: position 1,649,234 of record NC_060970.1, on the reverse strand, counting down.
TCTGAAAAAAATTCATAGCCTGACTGGCCTACCCACTACCTACGAGTGGTCATTTGATCACTTGCACAGTTCATGTTATTTACAACGAAATTTTCTGGAAATGCATTTCTAGAATTATTTTAAAAGTCTATTGTTTTTGTCTTCTATATTACCTTATCCACTATGTAAAAAAGTACGCAATTCGAAGAAGTACCTAGCCGTCTTTGTGCGACAGTACGATCTTGTCATCCTATCATAAAGCATTAAAATTCCACAGAGTCTATTACGTCTACAGAGTGTATAACAAAGTGAATTACGTGTTATAAATGCTAGTTTCAACAAAATGAACAGAACCAACAATATTTTGTAATAGAATTAACATTTGAACTTTTTTCTATTTATGTATCCATTTTTTGCCTTCCACCAGTTCGGTTTATATTTTTATATTTTAGTTTTTATTTTATTATTGGTATATTCATCCTAAAAATGTCTAGACAATCGAAAAATCAGAAAAGGGTAGATCATAGTTTGGAGCTGCATAAATGAGAACGGAATTCGATCATTCAATTTTATAGATGATATCATGGACGAAAAGTTGTATATGTAAATTTTAAAACATCTTCAAGCAATTGCAAATAAAATTGGATTACAAGGCAACTATGTGTTATAGATTATGATTCAAATCACAATGCTTAAAATATTTCATGAATCAAATTAATTGAGAATTCCACCGCAATGTGCAGACTTAAAAGTTATAGAACACTTATGGGATTATCTCGAAGAAACAATTCGTGATCATTACATTTCTTTAAAGAAATATTTAAAAAATGATCTCTTAGAAGAGTGAAATAAAATACATAGTACTGAAACAAGAAATTTAGTAAATTCGATGTCACAAAAACTTAGAGCGTGTATACAATCTAAAGGGAACACCACGGACGAGAAGCCGCATATATGGATGCAAGTAAGCCTTGTGATGACAGCAGATCTGTTGAGCGAATTTGATAGAAGTTGCAATAATTTTGATAAACATATAAAGACAGTTAAGATTCAGTTAAAAAAGTTAGTCGTGATCAAGGGTAAATAACTTATGATACTCATTGACACGTACGGAGCTGCGTTCAACAAGGTCGCGATGGATGTAGTGAGTATAGATATATTTTATCAATATAGGATCCGCTCACAATATAGGATCCAATATAGGAAGCATTCCATCGCTGTACCCCTCTGCAAAACCACCCCTATAGATATTGCGAGCGCAATAATTACTCATTTAAACCTTTCGCTACGGACGGGTACTCCGCCGTGGTATTTCCGCTGAACGGAGCGCCGCGACATCACTGCACGCTACGCGACGCCGTAGATGCCATCAGTAGCATCTTATGGAGGGCCACTATAGTGGCCCGTAGTACCTCAGTGGCATCTTATGGAAGGCCACAATAGTGGCCCGGAGTAGCGAAAGGGTTAATATACAAATTCAAGGCATCGCGCTATATTCTTACATATCAAACCGCCAACTTCTTAAGTTCACTTATAAAAGCGACTGCGAGGAAGTTACGAATTAAGCTACATAAAAAAACAGTATTTTAACCGCAATCTAACGGGTCGATCAGGAGATCACAACATGTATCGATGAAATATTTTAAACAATTCACAAATAGAGAAAAAGAATGGGACGAATGGCTGGATAGTTCTCTTATAATACTAGCATTCATAAAAAATACGCTTCTTGCCTCATGAACTTGTTTTCGGGAGGATAACTCGGATACCGACTTCAGATCCACTTTTAGAAGAAAGCGTGGACCAGACATCTTTAGAGTACTATATCAAGTTAGTTAATAAGATTAATTATATGCAAGAGGAATTAATGTAGCACGACGGAATCTAAGGAAACCAAAGAGACGTCAAAAAATGATGTCAAAATATTATGACCGTAAGATATACCCTCGAACATTAAGTGGAGACAATTTATCAATACGCGCAGCCGTGGACGCTGTTCCTACGATGGGCGAAATATAACGATAAATAATTTTATTCGAGCATGCAAACGCGCTCGTAAATTAACACCGCCAAATAACGAAGCAACGCTAACTCGCCTCATTATAAATAATCTCTATGTAGGTTTTTCGGTCAAAATCGCACCTTAGTATAGTATATGGCCGAATTAAATAACATCTGCATGGAACACGACGAGCACATCTTACAATACATAAGTAAAGTTAAAGATTTACAGCATGCAATTTACGAGGAAGAGACTCTTAAAGCTAACCAGTTATCGGAAGAGAAAATTAACGAGATAGAGGAATTTGCACTGGTAAGTTTCTGCGAAGATCTGCCGCGAGATTACACAAACAAACTATGTGTACGGACATATTCGACGCATACGAAAAACCACAGGAACATTATCTGACGATCAAGCAGGACCGGCTACGTCATCAAAGATATAAATAAACCAAATTTCTTAGGGATCGACCGTTAAACAGTAGTACAATGGAGATTAGGGGTAGACAATCGCGAGAGATAAATTTCGAGCCGACGCCAAAATTTTCTGCGCACTGTAACAAGATCGGTCACGTGAAAGATGAGTGCTATAAAACAAAATGGGAAAGATAGAACGGACCACACGAATACTCGCGTAGAAATCGTTCTCCCCCTTCCCCGCAACCCACCGAACAACACCGCATGCCTAATTACTATGCTCCGAGAAAGGAATGCAAATATTGCCAAAATCTGGGTCAAACTATCGAAGAATGCCGGAAAAAGATGTGGCACGAAAGGAATTCGGGAAACGCAATGTCCTTCCCCGGACTAGACGCGATCAGGGGAAGCATCACACAAACGCGTCCAGTGAAAATCGTAACTGCGAAAATTCCGTCCACATCCGCACAATTAAACTAGAGAATAACTCGAAAACACCAGCGGTGATATTATCTCCAAAGATCTAAAAAAAGAAACAACATTTTTAATCGATACAGACTCAGAATCAAATGTATTAAACATCTAGAAAGCCGTCGATGAAATCCTCGTCGAGGAATCAATAAAAATAAAATTAAGTGGAATTACCGACGAGATTATTTGGACCTATAACTCTTGCACTATTGACCTGTTTGGATATTCGGTGGAATTTTATCTCGTATCCAACTCCTATCCGATTCCCCATGGTGGCATTCTCGGGACCGATTTCCTCAACGAATCTGTAGAAATTAACTTTTTAAATAAAAGCGTAAGATGTGGAAAAACGTAAAGATTCCATTTATTGCGCCAGAAGAAAAAACAATCGCAGCCAGAACATGCGATCTATTGAAAATAAACGTTTCAAACACAAATATAAAAACGGGCTACTTTCCGTTATTAAACTTGGGGGATGGCATCCACGCTTGCGAAGCAATTGTATCTAATGTCGATGGACACGCGAATATAAGAGTCTTTAATTCTTAGTAGGATGTAATAAAAGTTTCAAGTTCCTACAGTCAAGATAGAAGAATTCGATATGGTCGACGAAGCGAATGACTTCGCCTTAGGGCGTGACTGACACGCTTCCGACAATATGGAGAGTGCTTCTTACGAAGACCCATGCAGGCATAACGTGAAAGAACACGCAGAAAATCAAAACCGAGAAATATATTCCGATCCCTTTTTTCTCCGTACAAAACTCTCTCACTTTGAACGACCTTGCAGAACGATCTCTAAAATAGATGAAAATCGTTTCAGACAAATACTAGAGTACATAAATTTAGAAATGTTGAATAAAGAAGAAAAAAGAGTAGCGAAACAAATGATTAAAAACGCTTTAGAACTTTTCTACTTACCAGGCAATAAATTAACCTATACGCGATCTTTTAAACATGCTAGACACAACACCGGTATCCGCGCGACAATATCGATTCCCGCCGATCCACAAAGAAGAAATTAACAAACAAATAAACGAGCTAATAAAGAATGAGGTGATACGACCATCGGTGTCACCATATAATTCTCCTTTATAGATCGTACCAAACAAGGCAGAATCGAATGGAAACAAAAGGTGGAGGCTTGTCATTGATTACCGCATGGTTGACGAAAAAACAATTAAGAACAGTTATCCTCTACCCAATATAACCGAAATTCTAAGTCAGCTAGGTAGCGCTAAATATTTCAGCACTTTTGACTTAACTTCGGGTTTTCATCAAATCGAAATGAATAAAGACGACGCACAGAGAACAGCATTTTCAACCCCATACGGGCACGGATTTACTCGCATGCCCTTTGATTTAAAAAACACACCCCAAACGTCTCAAAGGCTGATGAATTCCGTTCTCTCCGGATTACGGGGAAGCGAACTGTTTTTTTATTTGGACGATATAATTATATATTCGAGCTCCTTCAACGAGCACAATAATAAATTTAGAAAACTTTCAGATAGGTTAAGAGAGGCAGGACTCAAGTTACAACCAGATAAGTGCAAACTTTTAATAAGCGCCTCAGGAGTGAAACCTGATCCGGGAAAAATCAGAGCAGTAAAGGAATGTCCGACTCCCTGAACAGTAAAGAATATTAAACAATTCCTAGGGCTAAGTGGGATCCTACAGATGTTTTATTCCTAACTTTTCCGCTATTAGCCGATCTCTGATGAATCTGATAAAGAAAGACGTTCCGTTTAAATAGGAAGAGAGTCACGACCGCGCATTTAGCCACTTAAAGCACCTCTTATGTCAGGTACCTCTCCTTCAATATCCTGACTATTATAAATCATTCCAAGTAACTACAGACGTTTCAAACTTTGCCATAGGCGAAATTTCGAGTCAGGGAGAAATCAGGCAAAATCTGCCCGTCGCTTACACATCGCGTTTATTAAATCAGGTCGAGCAAAATTACTTAACAATAAAGAAGGAATTACTCGCCATAATATACGCAGTCAATCATTTTCGGCAGTATTTATATGATAATCAATTCAGTTTGGTCACCGACCATAAACCTTTGGTCTGGCTGAACTCGATAAAAAATCCAACTTCAAGATTGATCCAATGGCGACTTAAACTAGCAAAGTACGATTACAATATTATTTACGAAGCAAGGAAAAAAAACGTAAACGCCGATGCCTTATATCAAAACCCCATAGATTCATATAAACAAGTCCTTCCGATAGCAGGGATAAGTTCAAGTGACGAAGATCTTTATGAACCAAGAAATAAACGATTTACTTTTCAAGATTCCCACGAAAAACAAAGCATTGACTCTTCGGTAACGCAAAACGAAACGATTCAGAAAACCTTCACTACATACGACATGACCAATGTAACTCGAGACAAAGACAGAAATGATAACGAAACATCAACAATCCACGAAAACGAAACAAGTTAAAACGATAGGGATAGCTAGAGGACTAGTGGGTGATATACCCTGGGCCGACGTAAGACGAAAGATCCGTTCAATCTTCTCAGGAATACAAACGAAAATAATTATATTAAAACACGAAATAGTGATACCGAAAGAGATCGAACGAATCGAAATAATCCATAGTAATCACACAATTCCCATTGGAGATTATAAAGGTGTATCAAAAACATACGCTAGAATTCGACAAAAGTACTACTGGCCGAATTAAAACACGACATCCAGAAGTTTATACAAAATTGTCGCAGGTGCCAAACGAAGAAGCTCGTTAGTTTAAAAACGTATCAGCCGATGAAAATCACAGACAACCTGAATGGCATTCGATAAAATTTCCATGGATATCGTGGGCCCGATGCCCACTACGAAATCAGAGCATAATTATATACTCACTATCCAAGATTTACTAACAAAATATTCAGTCGCGATACCTTTACAACAAGCTTCTTCGGAGGAAGTCGCAGACGCTTTTATAAAAAATATAATTTGTAGATTTGGTTCACCAAAAGGCATTCTAACCGACCAGGGCACAAATTTCCTGTCAGAACTCATGAAGGCAATCGCAAAGAAATTTAGAATCAATCAATACCAAACTAGGGCGTATCACCAGCAATCGAATGGATCCATAAAAAATCTCATCATGTACTCACCGAATTCTTAAAACATATTCAAGACAACAGTGACTGGAATCATTGGTTAGATATAGCAACATTCTCATATAACACTAGCGTACACGAGGGAACACATTACGAATTAGTTTTCGGGAGGTTAGCAAGAACCCCGAACGAATCAACCTATAATGATCTCCAAAACGAAACATATGCACATTACTTGGGAGAATTAAACGAACAAGTAAATAAATCCCAAGAAGCAGCTCGACAAAATTTAATTAATGCAAAGAATAAGTTGAAAATCTATTACGACAGAAAACAGAGAATTGTTAATTTTAAGATAGACGACCGCGTGTACCTCCTTAAAGGTACGAATAAAGGGAAACTTGATGATAAATACATAGGACCACCATAGGAAATTATAACTGTAATGAATAAATGCAATGTAAAGATACGCACTCCGACAGGCACTCGCATTGTGCACGCTAATCGACTAAAAGTCGATAAATCAAAATAAAATGTCGATAAATCGACGTCATAGAAATACACACCAATCTATGGTATTGGCAAGCGCAGCATGGCGCAAGAGTCGCTCTCCCTCCCATGACGATGATCGCTAAAGAAGATCCCCATCATTACATTAGTTTAATCTCAGATATAAGCAGCGCAAATCTACCTCCGAGCCTCATTCACTCAACGTACAACTGTTGCAAGCTTCGGATTACGATACAGCTAGAATCCAACAATGTCGAATCAAAATAAATTGAACAATTTATCACTGTGGAATGCATTCACAAGTCTCGGTGGTCCACAATAGGTGTAGGGAATATTTGCATTCACTCACTCAACTATGTCAGCAGATGCACGCAACAGGAAGTCTTCTTTTGGAGACTTCACGGCAACACGTTTATCTTCGGATTAAAAAAAAAACATAACCGATACAAGGAGTTTCACATTAAGCGGCTCTATTTCTGCCGATGGCACATGCAAAGGATCTCAATACACCGATCCTTATGGCACTTGGGATGACGTAGTAGTCCAAGCAATAGTAAAGATTACTATACGCGATTATTACGTTCCAACCAGAAATAACCAGATACATCTTAATTCAGGAACTATCAGGGCACTAAACGAAAAGTATTGTCTCGTTGCGGACGATAGTGAAAGCTATTGGTCCACATTACCTACGGATAGTTGCGGTTTTAATAATTATGACGTACTGTATGAAGGGCCATTGGTAAAATTGATACCCGTCGAGTACAGTAAGGGTCCCACACTGTACACATTTATGACGCAAGATGTCATATTTGCGTTCACATGCACTAACGATTTCTCACTGGGCGGGTATACTCTGGTACGCACAGAGCAACCAAAGTTATTCATACTAGAAACATCTCCTGGTAGAATTTTCAAGAATAAAACAAAAACCTCTGTGGAAAACCTAAACATATTCGCATATGTAAAGTTAAAATTCATCTACGTAGAACGACACATAAAAACGAAACTAACCACTCTATATATAGACATCACGATATAAAAGTACATCCTAGAAGAAGTCTTGAAAAATGCACTTTCACTAGCATCCATCGCACTAGATGAAATGGCCTATATGATAATGAAGAAACCTAGATATATGGCCATTCCCGCAGCCAAAGTAATATTAATTAAATGTATACTGACCGAAGAAAAAATAAGGCAAGTGGAGGAATGCTACAAGGAACTTCCAATTATACACAAATCGTGCTTTTGCTGGAACAACTTATAGATGATTTTCGTGATGGAGCACCTTTAATTCTAGAACTACCTACCGGTCAAAATGATCAATTATATTAATTGTTCACAAGATTTTGTCTTGAAATTTTATTTAATATTTTATAATAATGTTATGACTTTTACTAAATTCATGTATTTAACATATATTATAAATTATTTTGATCGTTCACTTCAATTTTTCTGATATGTAATATACCTATATATAATCAAAATGACCGGTCGGTATTTTTAATGTTAATTATTTCTAATACGGCAATCCGCCACTACGGCGCCAGCCAATGGAAATTCCTGGCAAAATTACTGGTTTGAAATCACTGGGTTTTCCCTAATTCTCGGAATTTTGTAATGTTTTGTGATACTTTTTTATTTTCTTATTGGTAATTGTTGTATACAGTTGAAATACCTACATTCAGTATAGTATTCAGTCATTATTTTATTAGCAGTTTTTGTATACGGTTGAAATACTTTCAATATTGTGGACAATTGTGCTGAATATATTTCTTTCAATTTATAGTTATCGTTGCTTGAAATGTAAGTAAATTGTGAATATTTTTATTATAATAAGGCAAAATATATTCAGACTATTTTTATCCAGAAACTTTATCCTAAAAATACCGAGACGTCTGAAAATACCTAAAATTTTAGAGAACATAACAAATATAAGAGAAGACTTTTCCGATATCGACCAAGATGATTTTGACCCGGACCAGCAGATATTTCAGAGGATCAAGAAGAAGTGTGTGTTTCCACAGACAGCAATAGTGAAGAAGAGAACATCGTGAATGTACGTAGATCAAGAAGACTTTTGTGATTGTCGTCATCTTCGGATCAGAATGACCGTCAACAAACTGAAATTACTCCTGATGGAATAAACAACATCTTTTATTGTAATAATAATTTATTAAGATAAATAATAAAAGATATATAATTCTAGTATGATACGAAGATTGTCACATGCTATTGTTAATGATGTTTCGACTTTTACTACTCGTATCCTCATAGATGAATACTTTATGTGCATAACGACATTAATTGATTAAGTTTGACTTATTTCATTAAACAATTTATTTCAGGTAAAAAGAAAATGTAAACCTTTCCGTTTTTGCAATAGAATAGTACCTGTTTAATGTAATACTTTCCGCAGTTAAAAGGGAAGCATGCTACTTTTCGCGACTAAAAGCAAATTGTACTTCTTTTTACGACGGTCTACTAAAACATCCTTTTTGCTGCCAAAAGGCACAACATACTTTTATTTGTTTGAATAAGTGAAAATAACCAAACACTGATGCATAGATAAAACTTATCAAAGATTTCGACACGATCTTTTTACAGAATTTACAGATCTTAAAATATTAAAAAATTAATACGAAAATATAAAGGAAAGAAAATAGTAGAAATGTCGGAAACATAAATTATGTGTGAGGATACAGGAGTTGAATCAGCTAACTAAATATATTAATTTTACAACTATTTACAAAGATATTTTAGATACACAACAGGATTAGAATATGAATATGGTAATGATGCAATTATATGTAAATATATAATTTTTTCCCATGGATTTGTTGTTAAATATTTAATCATTTTAAACAATTTTTCTAAGTTATGAAATAAAAGAAAATCGTACAGATGAAAATTAATTAAAAAATAATATAATAGTAATTTACCAAAATAATCAAAATTATTTACATGATTTAGTTGAAAAATCATAAGTAAATGTTTCTAGTAAACATTAAGTGTAATTCTTTTAAATGTATCAAAAATGTTTGGTCGTGAAAAAATATCAAAATGAATGTGTTGATGTGAGAGCTTTACTAAAAATTCCCAAATTCGAACAACTACTATTAAAAAGCAACAGTAATATAGGAAAAAGTAAGACACTACAAAAATCAAATAAGTTGGTAAAACCATCAATAAATAAAAGAACGAATGAAAATAAAGAAAATAATACAATTTCTTATACTGCTTCTCTAGAAAAAGATTATCTATCGATACATCACTGGGTTATAATTGATTCGGCTAAATTTCGAATTATCTATTTGAAATCTATCACTAAATTCTGAAGCTTTGTCCAAATCATTATTTATTCATTATTACAAATCATTATTACATCACATAGAGGATAGAATATTCACCAACATCACTTAAGAGTCTGTTCGAATCAATTATTTACATCATAGCACATAAAACAGTAGGACCTCGATTTCTGAACATCGATTAGCCGGACAAATATTGAGAATATGAGGCGTTCAACGACATTAACATATATTAACATATCATTGTCAATTGATCTTTACTTTCTAAATCTGTATGTCAAAATGTAATCAAACCATTTTATCAATTCAAATGTAATATGAAATATTAAGTCGTTTAAATAGTGATAAAATAATAACTGAAATAGTAGCGTCTTGTGGAATTGGAAAATCAACAGTTTGTGACATTATAAGACGATAGTGTGAAATTCTAAATTATAGTGAGAGTTGATTGCAGTGCACACAAAAACATATGAAGTCTGTTAACAATAAAATTCTTGACATGGCTACGTATCAACGATTCTGTCAAAAGAAAGGTAGGGAATATCTGGTCCTATCGTACACGAAAAAACTATATAGTACAATCGAGAATTGAATGAAGATTATAATTTCAAAGCATCATCGAGTTGGTTAGCAAATTTCAAATCACGTTACGATATTCGTAGACTAAGTGTCGGGTAAAAATCTTCATCAGATAAATCAGCAGCTTTAAAAAAGAATTTATAAAATATCTAAGGAAGGAAAATTATATGTTGGAAAATGTGTATAACGCAAATGAAATTAGCTTGTTATGGAAAACATTTTCGCAAAAGACATGTGTCAACATGAATGCTTAACACCGGGTCATAATGGTCGAATCACGGCTCTTGTCCCGTGACAAGATTCCCACTTTATTAATTAGAATGAGTAATAAACCTCGATGTTTCAAAAGATGTACATTTAAGTACTATGCCTATTACATATACGATCAGTTCCAGAAAAGTGCTTAGATGAATTATAACATTTTTATTGAATAATTTTCAATGATTTTTATTCCAGCAGTGGAATAACGAACACTTAAAAACGGACAAGTGAGAGAAAGTTATTATTGATAGATAACACTGTTTACTATGTCAACGATGCTTGTCAACAATGCTTTTGGGCTGAATTTTATTAACGTCTTTTGTCTATGGACGAAGAAGATTTTCGATTGTTTTACACACTCATTTAACGTTGTGGAAGTCCACAAAGTAGGTCTTTAAAATAGTAAAATAGTAAATGTCAGTATTACAGATAATGATCGTCTAAATGTTTTTAACACTAACCGTACCACAATTTCTCAAACGACTGGTTTTGGATTTTGAATACAAATTTTGCATTCATTGTTATTTTTTTCTCTATTTGATTTCTAATTATAATTGCTATATTAATATAATTATAATTTCTATAATATCCATTTAATAATTTTATCAATATTTACGCTTGCTTTTATTTTGTTTATTCTGAGAAAAATATGTACTTTGTCATATCATCCGTAACCAATTAAATGACCATTTGTAAAAACGACAATAAATTAGGCATATGAGATTTGATCTAACCAAATTCATTCAAATTATCCTCGAATATTATTATCGTACATATTGCTACACCAAAAAAAAGTCTAATTTTGAGAGTTCCAAACACAGCATTACAGTGTGAAAATAATAAGGGAAGAGAAAGTGAACAAAACTTAATAGTTAGCTTACATTTTATTTTACTGTATTGTTCTAATATTTACTAATATTTCTAATATTTACTCCTAAACATGACAAGACGTTCAGTAAAGAAGATACCAGTGAAAGAGATAAACGATATAAGTAAGAGGTGTTTAGAAGACAAAGAAGATAAATTTTCTAAAAGTGAAGATTACCAAATCCAACGGTAAACACAAAAAAAACATTATAAAGGGTCAAGTAAGAACTATATTTGCTTTGAAAATTATTATTGAACAATAATTCTGTGCGAAAATGCACAGAACTAGAAGCAAATCGAGTGTTAGGAATTACATGGATCTACCTCCAGCAAAATTAGATACATTTCTTGTTATTTTGTAAGCGCGTAGAGTATATGAAGAAAAAAATTTGAACATTTCATATTTGTGGAATAAGAAATGGAAGACTACATTTTTTTCAAACACGACAACCAAGAATTGTTTTATACAAATTTTTTAATATATTCGATGAAAAAAGTATTCGAAGCCAACGTCTACAAACTGATAAATATTCTTTGATTTCCGAAATATGGAATAAATTTATTGAAAATAGCTAAAATTGTTAGAAGCTGGCCATGAATCTTATCGTTAAAAAACAACTGTTTCCAACTAAAACTAGGTGCAGATTCATACAATATATGAAGGATATTTTTTATAATCCTACCTATAAGATATGGACTAACTCGTATCACTTATTCTGGTTACAACTCAAGGTGTTACAATTTAAGTACTATAATCCTTTCCTCTTTACTTAACTTGATCAAGGCTTTACTTGTTACTTTTTGTTTTGTATAACGGGAATCTGTTTGCAGTATGAAAAATATACGTGAGGAAACTGCTTAGTAGAGTAACCATTGATTTATGGAACTATGGTATTGATAAAGAAAAGAATTTTATTACAATACTGTTTTTATGTTTACTGTTTTTTTTTTATAAAGATTAAATTTTTATACATGAAAATGAAAGTTTGTTTATATTTATTATATTTTAATGTATCATCTATCTATAAATTCAGTCTACATAGCAATCATAATAACATCTTCAGAAAGGGATAATGGATATGAAACTGCAATGAAATATATTTTCATGACATTAGATCACTCACTTGGATATTTAATTACAAATTCAGTTGACGTCTCAAATTTGATTAGTGAAATCAGATTAATTTAATACTATTGAAAATTGTGTAAACTTAATAAATGTTTTTGAATATTTAAGAAAAGTCAAAAGCTTGATATAGCAAAATGTCATTAAGAAACTAAAATACATTCAAAGACATAAAGAAATTAATGAAGGAGAAACAGATGACAATGAGGATTATGCAATAGTTGCAAAAGCAAAATGTGGTTCGTTGGAAGGAGCCAATAAATTGTGGGAAGCTGAAGAAGAGAAATGCTGCAAGTTCTGTAGTAAAGAGGAAGATTCTATTGAATACTGGGTGAATGAGTGCGAATACAATGGAATTACAGGTAGCAGAAGTTCTCAGTGCTGAAGGGACGTAAGAAACGATAAAGTGGTTAAAAGGAATAATTAAGAAAAAGAGGGATATTAAAAAAAGCAGGTATGAAAGAAAGCGCGCAAATGTGTGCTAAGTTACGAAAAGTTGTGCAGGGTGCAGTAAAGAATGAGAAAGCCAAAACACCTGATCTTAATGTGGAGGTGATATAATTTATTTTAACGAAGTGGTGCAGATGTAAGTTAGTCGGAGCATTAACATGATAGCGGAAATGAAAATATGATGTTTGAATTAATCAGTTCAATTTGATTTAATAATTTAATTTAATTTAATGTAATATAATGCTTATTAAGTGCAAAGTGTGGTAATATATTATATATATTATATATATTATTATATATAAATATTAAAGCATGTATTATATAATATATTATATTATGTTACATTATATAGTAAAGATTATAAACTGATAATGATAAGAAGCAATATAAAGATTATATCAAATGAGATTCCACTTATATATTCATATCCTATATTCATATCTTATTTCTGGGCCTGAAATGAAAACTAATATAAATAGAATATAATATAATAAAAACTAATATATATAAAATATCATTAATAGAAAGTTATTCATGAAAATAATAAAAAAAGTATTTATTATGAAATCTATGGTAAAAGTGTTAAATGTGAAAGAAAAACATAGTTAGTGCAACATATAAATTTATTTAAATATAAAAGAAATGTTGAAGAACGAGGTACTCCATGTGAAAGAAAAAGTTAGCACAAACATCAAATTAAGAAACAATGAATTTTACAAAGATTTAATGTAAGTAATAGTTACTTGTAATATACCGTGAAGTTATTTAAATAATCATACACGGAAAAATTTTCTTGCAAAATATATAGATCATTCGCTTCCGAACGAATCTATATTACGCAAAAATTACTTAGATGATTGCTATAATTCGAGTATTCAGATCATCAGGGAAGATATAGGAAAATATAACATATGAATTTCTATAGACGAAACGGCCAATGCAGCAGAGGAATACATTGCAAATTTAATAGTAGAATAACTTTGTGAGAAAGAAACGACAAAACTGCACTTATTGTGTTCTAACATAAAATAATGGGAGAAATAAATTATGAAAATATATCTCACATGGTAATGAAGAAAAAGTTCTACTTACAACGAATGCAGCACACCATGCATAGCCAAAACAAGAAAGAAATTGAAATTATTTTATGCTAACATGATACATGTTACATATGTAGTGCATAGTTTACACAGCATAGATGAGGAAGGGCGACTCTGTTTTCCACTTTTTAATACATTAATATTCTGGAAAGTAAATAATTCTTGTAATAAGACACAGTCTTAGTACTTGTAATACAATTAATACAGTTTAAATCCGAATTCAATTTATAATAATAGGATCATAAAGTCAGTCTATATACGACATCATTTTGTCTTACCATCGAATTCAAACCTCAAATTGAAGGTAAAGAGAAACACTAATATTGTGCGCGCTACTAGCGAATAAAAATAACTTTGTTAAAATAGCATCATGCGCAAATAATAACTTTATACGAACTTCTCTAAAAATCTGTTAATCAACCACTGAAGTGAATATCGTACTTTTTCTTTTATTAATTATCGTAATTTACTATTTCTTTTATTTATTAACTCCTAAAAGTCGACACGAACTTTCCGGACCATCCAATATATTAAATAATTGTAACTGGTAACAATTGTGACAATTTGACAGCCATCATTTCAGTCTTTTGACCTGCTTCCTCTTCGCTTTAATATCAATCTATTGATAGATTGCTGGAGAAAATAAATGCTTCAAGGGAGAAACACAAGTAGAGGACTGTCGTTTCTCATTCAAGAGTTAATTTGGAGGTGAGCTACATTCTTAATCAGTGACGTCATCAATAAAAGGATAAGCATTTTGAGAAACATCGAAACTTCGAACAGGAGTTCTAAGATAGTTACATGTTTAAAGTATCATTCTTACAGAGAGAATAAAAACAGTCTCAATCCCGAGTAGAGTTTTGCACTAACCGAAAACGAGGCAAGTTACTAGATTGTAATAGACGGGCCGAAAGAAACAAGATTTTTATCTTTTTTTTTTTGTTCGAGACATGAACCGTGACATAATATATCAAAATTTAAAAACTTTTGGTACAAATCTGTGAAAAAAGTATTTTTGAAAGCATCACTTCATATTGAAGTATATAAGAAAACATTACAAAATATTCTTTTGCCATTAGAACCTATTTTAATTAGATGGGATACGTAGATTGAAACTGCACTATTTTGTATCGAACATTTTAATAAAATAAGAAATATAAGTAATATGCAATCATTTGGTAAGAAAAACTCGCACAAGATTTAATCTTTATAAAAACTTATTTTAGCTTTCTACCGATCATAATGGAAAAGTTAGAAACAATAAGTTTACCGCCAACCAATTCAACAGAAATATATTTAAATTGTATTAATGGTCTGTGCAATATACCTGGTAATTGTGGACAAAAAATCAAAAAGAAAGCAAGAAGAATTATAACAAAAAATATGGGATTGTCTATATTAATAAAAGTCTCAAAAATTTTGAATAATAATTTCGTTGTCGGGCCGAAGGAAGTACCAGAATGTTGGAGTAAATTTAAGTATGCCCCTATTATATCCTGATGTGGAACGATCATTCTTCGCATATAAGTTAATTTTTATAGATTAAAGTCCCCAATTAACACCATCGAATATGGGAAAGACGCTTGTAATATATTATAATTCGAAATATAATATATCACAGTAATTGCAAAATATATCGTTAATACTTAACGTACCAAATATTTCGTGTATATTTGCATATTTTTCGTACATTTTTGCATATGTTTTCGTGGATAAATATCATATGTTACTTACATATATATCGTGCATAAACATCCAGAGTCTACCAATAATAAAGAAAGTACTAGTCATCAATCATTAGATCAATGGATTTGAGTCAAGTAAAAAGTAATAAATCAAAGATCTGGAATTACATTGAAATTTTAGACATAAAATTAATAATAACCAGATAGCAAACAAAATTAAACATAACCAGAAGGCTATATAAGATAAGCAGACTTGGGGATGTATCGAAACAAAATTTTTGTAAATATTACGATCTCGATGAAATAGTTGATGTATGTATTAATGAATCATTAATACCATTTTGAGAATGCATAATTCTTAAATAATTTTTAGAACAGAAGTACCAGAAGTACCAGAAGTACCAGAAATACCACAAGTACCAGAAGTACCAGAAGTACCAGAAGTACCATAAAAATAATATTAAACTATTTATATTATTTTATGATCCAAGATATACATACCAATTTCAAATATATTCTGGAAAAAAGATCAAACGTACCATATTTAACAGTAGCAAGTCTTGTAATGAGCATGTGTACCAATATACTGCATAAAGGCCACAGAATTTACACAGACAATTGGTATACCAATATCAATTTAGCTAAAAAATTAATTGCTTGTAACACTCATTGCTAGAAACTACAAGAAAAAACCGAAAAAGAATATCCGTAGAAGTTAAAATAAAAAAATTAAAACGAGACAAGTTGATTGCAATGCAAAATAGGAAAAGGATTATGGTTCTTAAACAACAGATGAGATATTTTAATAACTTCCACAAAATATTTGGCGCAAACAGTAACTGTATGCAAAAATAATTACACACATGAAAAACTAACAGTAGTTTTAGATAACAATATAGGAAAATTAGATGTGATTTGTCCGATCAGATGTTAGGATATTCTACGCCGCACAGAAAAACCTTCATGCGGTATATAAAATTAGCTATCGAATTGTTATTAAATACATCAGCTACGAATATATAAACTGACAACGAAAAAGGAAAAATAAAGATCTCTGACTTTAGAATAAAACTGTCAATGCATCTCACAGAGTGTTATAATGTAGAATTATTAGGGCTATCAAATATTTCTATCCGAAGAAGAGTAAACCATGAAATGTAAAAGAAGGTAGGACTAACATACTCGGTGTGAAAATTTTACAATGTTAGCAAAAAAATTTTGCAAATTTTAGAACAAAGAGTGCTAAAATTCAGACAAAAAGCCATATACTTCCCAGGTTGTATTGATCAGCTGCATTTCTGTTTGAAATGCTTTAGTGCAATATATCCATAGGTAGAAGATTTGATAAAAATTAATTTTTCATTTTTGATTTTAAGCAAAATAAGCAAAATTGTAACGCGACTGAAGTTCCTGTAAAATGTAATGAAATAAATTATATTATGTATAATAATAATTAAGATAAAAAAAAAGTAAAAATAAAAATTCAAATGACTGCTCTGAAAGAGTCATTACAAAATAGCCAATATTCGGAAAGATTATACCATTCATACAATTTTTACAAATTATTAGATTTTTGCACTTAACAAATAATAATATAGTTGACAATATAGATTGATTACATAAAATAAAAGTTATAATAAATTTGTTTAATCATAAATTCAAAAATGTATACACATGAATGTCACCATTAATAAATCATTAATGCATTTTAAGAAACTTATTCCATATAAATAATATAACCCAACCTACAAAGATTTGGCATAATAATTTATAAATTATGTGAATCAGCGTGAAATTATTGCTATCATTTTATGATATATGTAGGTAATGACAAAATAAATTCTAATAATAACACACCAAAAAATTATGGAATTGTCACAATCAATTTTCAATAAATTATTTTATATGTTGAAAAATAATATGCGTCGCTTAAACTGTTTTTAACAATAGTTAAAAATAAAACACATGCCACTGAAATTATACGTTCTAATAAAATCAATATACCGACATTTTCTCGGTACAAAATTAAAAACGGGAAAATATAACTGAAATAAGAAAATAAATGAAACGTTTATGTCATTTCTACAAAGTAGAAAACTGCAGAAATAACTGATTGTAGGCAAGAATAAACTCAATTCAATCGTATTTTGAAACCAAAATATGTCACTGAATATAATAAAAGCATGATTGGAGTTAATCGCTAATTTCTTTTCGTATTATGAGATAATATATGAAAATATATAGAAAATTCATCTTATATACATTCGACAAGGCACTTTTTAATAGATATATACTATATGAAACAATAAATAAAGAAAAAAAACGAAGTTATACTGAATATAGAATAAATATTATAGAATTATTATTAAAAACTGCACAATTAGTGGATTACGAAAAACGATTCAGAATAACTTATCGAATAGCAATAAACATCACGAAAACTATAGATACAACATTGCGCTCATTTTTCAAAGAATATAAAAAAAACAATAAAAAAAAACAAGAAAATGAAAAACAATTTAACAATATCAAAAAATAAATAAGAACTTATAAAATTAGTGACAAATATAAGAAATGCATTGAAACAAACATGGAAATACAAAAGATGCCAAATTGTGTTAGATGCACCATAATGTAAAGATATCAAACGATTATTAATTTTTTGTAAACGTTAGAAATTAAAAATAAGCATATCTTCACAAACTGAAATAGAATGTTACTAGTACTTCTAGGCCAAAAATGATTTCATTTTACTGGATGAATTGTTCTCGATTATTGCATCTAGAAGATCTCAAGAAAGAAGATCTCGAAAGGCTTACTTTTTGTGTTATGATATGTTTCATTATATTATAACGTTTAAATGCATATGCAAAAACATATTTATTCACATTAATCAGATTTTATAGTTTTTATAATAATAAATTTCGTTAACATCCACATAATTGGCACACGTTCAAACACGCATAGTCAAAATGCTGCAGAAGCCAATGTGTGAGCGCCTTCGTCACCAATTGTGACAACCAATCGCACTTAAATCACACTTCAAAGAGTTGTTGCATGACTCGTATTAATTAAATGACTCATTAATAAAACATGAAAATACTACCCTAAGCTAATGAAACTAGACGATGCCCAATAAAAAATCAATTATAACTGTACCATTCAAGAGTAAATCCAAAAAGTTAATTATTAATGACTATGTTCGTCAATAATTAATAGAAAAAATTACAACCAGTAACTCATGTCAAGTCGAATCTTTCATCCTCGACATAATATATACTGGAGGGATTTAAATTTGTTCACTCACTGCTTAAAATCCACAATAGCTCCAAAACACTCGCCCCGTAGCTCGAAATTTATTTAAGCTGTTCCGTAATAAGTCCAAAATGCAATAAATCGTCGTAGATGGAAAATTAATTCGATTGAATTTGTAATACATTGACTTAATGGCAATGCAAATCTGAAAAAGAATTAAACGCAATTTTTATTAAATTTATCGTAATAAAAAAAAATGTAGAATTATATTAGCTATTAAATTTAAACATTTATTTACCAATATTCTTCTACAGAAGTGTAATAAGTCCTTGATCATCTTCCATGATGCACTGACTCAAATGCGCAATAATTATTTAATAATTAAGAGGCAAACAATGAATTTAATTCGCGAATATCTACTGCTTGTTATATATATATATATATATATATATATATATATATATATATATATATATATATATATATGTATCTATAGTATATCTGAGTGTAGAAAAAAAGAATAATAAAATTTTATACGAACAAATATTGACTCTATGACTGCTTTGGACCCAAATTATTCATATAGATTTCTATATGAATAATACTATTCTATAGATAGAATAATTATTCAAATTATGCATATAGATATTCCTAAAAGTTTGTTAACATCATAAAACGCAAACAAATTTAAATTAACCGAAGAACATTAACAACAAATCTACTTCACAATTCCTTCTTTATTTTATCGAAATAAAGATCGATTCATCTATGGCTGCACGAATAAATGCAATCATAATCTGAAAATAAAAACAATATCAATATAATTGTACAATACAAAAAAAAAGTTAAAAGTATAAAGTCAAAAAATAAAAGATTACTCAAATTCTTACTAGCAAAAAGTAACAATGAAATAAACAAAAACATTGTAACGGTAACAAAAAGAATTAAAAAATAATATCACCTACGAATCACAACATTATTTAAAAAATATTAATAATGTTCACGATACTAATTATTTTATAATAAAAATACATAGCATAATTATTAATGATTCTAAAATAAAATATAGTTAAATTTTCACTGGAATAATTAACACGCAAATACTTATACAGTAGAAGAATAGCCGAGAATGTTATTGCGAGTAGGTATCGTATCATTCTGAGAAAAAGAGATCACCTATACCCATCCCTGATACAAATCTCTCTGTACACGAAAACAAATTTCCGAGAACAATTACTGATATCATTTCTTAGGACGTAATAGAAGATTTATTCATATTTAACGTACCCTCATACATCAAAACATACTTGACTTTTTTTTTAACAGCACACTTAGCTTACTTCGACTACATAAGAAAAACAGCAAAATATAATACACGATCTTCACTGTGTTTCCAACTTTGTCGATGCATAGAATTTTATGTATTATTGTACATAGACAAAACGTATGTTACATATAAGGTATAGTACACAATATACGTAGTATTATAATTTTTGAAAGGTAATATAATATTCTTTTGACAACAACACAAGTTATTACAAAATGTCCTTTCTTGTCTTTCAAATCCTACCATTTTCTTCCAACCTATATACATATATTTATCCTTAATATATATTATAAATAAGATAGCATTCACTGTCTTATGAATTATACCATGAGCTTGACAATAACAATTCCGAACGAAAACTTGTTCGCTGTTGTGACAAAGAAATGTCTTAATTTTGAGAGTTCTACGTATGTACATGTGCGTAACTGTACAAATGTATGAATATACATATATTTATCCATGACGAGTCATATACACAACGTGTACGTGTGATATATGTATGCACATATATAGTATTAGTATTCATGTATAGTATCTATCAGGAATATACACACATGTATATATATTATATGTACGATATATTAAGTACGCATATGTATGTACACAAATATATACGATTTAGATAAAAATCGAATATAACACATAATACGATCAGTCAAGATTAATAATTGATAAATTATTATATTCCGTTCAACGAGTCATCAGTAGAAATAAACATGCGTGATCAGAACAGAACCGTATTTACAACTTTCAGACTCTTCTTCAACAATTTGCCAGTAATCCTTCATCCGTCTAGTAAACCCGAGAAATCGAAACTAGCTAATAAAAAGCCATTTTCAATTCTAAATTTTACAGTTGACTATCAATAGTAGTTTAACAGCCAATAGCTATTGTCCATCGCATCTATCACGTGCCTAGCAAGCGAATGTTTTATTTATTTTTATTCGACTTTTTGAAAAGGACACGAACTAAATTATCTTAAAACAAGAAAAGCAACCACAAAAATAAAGGCCAGAAATTCGAGAAAAATATGACGCAATAGCACGGCGATGAAAACATGTAAACGGTGATTATATTTTCGCCAACGTTTCAAAAACGCAATATTTTCTTGACTTGCAAACACTATATCGTAGAAATCTCATGTTTGGTGATCGATTATGTATATTGGACGAATAAGTAACATAGAAAAAAAAATTTTAATTACCTGTAATTACGAGATGATAAAACTTCATTATCACATACGGACCCAAACTAGTCTCAGCGATCCCGGCAACAAGAATGACGAAGACCTATCTATGGAGCACCACCTTTTAAACATTTTATACTAATATACAAGCAAATAATAAATCGAATAATAAGTAAAATTATCTATGTAAGAAATTTGAATATCTCTTGTAAATATTCTAAAGAAACAATATCTCCATCTATTCATTTTTATCTATTAGGGTTTAATAATATAGTTATAATAGTATAGTATAGTTAAATTGAATAATATAGTTAAAATATTATATAATTGAAATAAAATATTAGAATTCGGTATCATCAGAAATGTTTAATCGGTTTCTGAAAGAAAGTGATGCTTTTCGTGAAGAACATAATTGTCAATAAATAACTGTGTCTTTCTAAAAGAATAATCTAAAAGAATAAAGACTTACACAAAACTTTCATTATATACAATGCATTTGTTTGACATTTTTTTACTGTGATCCTTTTTCTTTAACTTCATCCTCTACAAATCGATTTCTTTTTCGTATATATAAACAGAATTGTATAATGTGAAAGTTATAATATTACTTCTATAATTATACTATTATATATATACAATTATATTATTATATATATACCAAGTATAACATATACTTATTAAACATAAGAAAAGTTTTATATATAAAGTAAGAATTTCTTTTTTACTGATGAAATAAAACGAAATTTTCAAAATACAGATGAGCATTAAACATAATTTTAAAGTTATATAACGTTGCAAAGAATTAATGGCAAAAAATATGCAAAAAGAAAGTTTTAATAAATTAATGTTCTACCCAAAAAAAATAACTGATCTACTTTCTTGGACCAGTATTTTTATACATATATACTTACCTGCTTTTACTATATATGAAAAGAAACAAAAAATAAAACACCTACTCTTTGTTCGAAGTTACATCATGAAATTATTTCTTCTTTCTTCTACCATCTTCTTCGTCCTTACAACTGATAGTAACTGACGATAGTACTGACGACACTTCTCGTGGACCTTCAGAATTGAAATAAGCATAGACAGATGATGAGAACAAAGAGCCCAACTGATTGGCCGCACATGCGCACCAACATCACGTATCGCACACATGCCCGCACGTACAGGAACGCACGCGTGTTCTATTCAGTCGACTTGTATGCTCTTTAATATATATATATATATATATATATGTAAGTGTGTGTATATATATATATATATATATATACATATATATATCATATATACATATATATATATACATATATATATCAGCGATTATATCAGCGATAATAATTGATTTGTACGGCGAATCTTTCCCCGTCCTTCCTAATCGTCAGAGTTATAGATTAACTGGTCGCTATGAATAAGAGTCAGCATAAGGCTAGGATACCGTCGGAGTTTATTAATGCAAATTAATGAGAGATCGCGCATTCTTTTATAGGATTCCGTGCAACTTGTGAGGTAGATAACAAATATAGTGTGAATTATAGTTATCACAGTATATTTGTTGAAATAAAATACAATTGTTGCTCTTGTATAATAATGTATACTTATGTTGTTGCTATTTAGATTGTGCTGGATTGCCCCGATTGAGGCATAGACAGTGATATTGATAAGACTCGATTATTTTACTGCTGAGTAAAAATGCTTTGATGTGATTGCCTGTAGATTTCTCCCGAACTATCCACGAAGGCATTAATGAATTAGGAAAAGAAAATGGAAATAAAGGAGTTTAAGTAAAAAGTGTTACGAAAGGGAAAGCAATATCATTATTGATCGTGAGCGTGTCAAGATAGTTTATTCGAAATGTTTAAACAGTCTCATGTGTGATCCTTTGTCCTGGTGAACGTGTGGACTCATGAGAGTTGCACTGATATTTGAAGGACAAACTCTTGGCTCGTCGTACCTAAGAGTCTACTTTCACAGTTTATTTATTGCCCATTTCGACATATTATTGAAGACAAGGTACTTGACTAAAAACGTTAAAACTCGAACAAAGGTGATAATATGTTTTTTATTTATGTTCATTCTTAGCAAGTATCCAAGAAGTTCCCAAAAGCAGATATTTCGAACAGTAATATATATATGACCCTTAGGAGAAAGTACTGAGAATAACTGAGGGACACATGTGTACGTCACAGTATATGATACATATATAAATAGATATATATAATAGAAAGATATATGTTATATATATATACACACACACACACACACATGCCATAATTAATTTCTGTATATTTTTACATCGATCTATAATGTATTACATAAAATATTCATATTGTTACGCTATTAGTCTCCATTTCGAAGAATCCATCCTTCATTGCCCTCTAAATCACATTAGATACTTAGAAAAAAATCTTACAAAGAAAAATGCCTGTTGACACATAAAACATTCGTTATAAGCATGTTATAAGAAATGTTCGTTATAAGAAATAAAATAAAAGAAGCTAAGAATAAAAAGTAATTGTTATAATAAATAATTTTGAAAAGAATGCAAAATTTAATTGACAAGAATTTGACTTAACAGACGAATTTACATATATGGCTTCATTAATCATACGTCATATATATATATATATATATATATATATATATATATATATATATATATATGCGTGTGTCGTACATATACACACACATACACTCTTCATACGCGCTTGTACACGAGCGTAAAAAAATTTCGCCTTGTCAACAAAAAGTAATACAACGGCAACTCAAGATTGAATAGGACATTTTTTTTGAACGTTCTGAGGAAATTAAAATTGTTATTTACAATCTACGGTGAAGGTGAAAGATAAACCTAAAGGTGAAAGAAATCGGTAAAGCATCATTTATCGGCAATCGAAGGAGAAAATAAGATACATATTCTCATATAAGCTTTACGTAATGCTATCTAATACTATAAAACATTAACTATATGAATGAATAAAGAATTAATATTATACACTAGCTAACTATTTTATTCTGTTCTACATGATATTATAGATATATTTTTAACAATAAAATGTTTAAAATTTTCAATTATACTTTATACTATAATCTGTTTAACAGAAATTGTAAACAGAATATATCATAATACTAAACCATTTTAACATATTACGGACCAGACATCTTATTACTAATCATCTTTTTTCGCATAAAATATTTTTAAATCTCTAACATCGTCATATTAATATTTGTTTTCAACAAATATTTTGAAATTACATGCGTTTTTAATATAAATTGTGCATACAAAACTCTTTTTAAAGTATGATATTTAGTAAATAAACGAAACTCCATATAGCTTGCAAACATAGCGCATTTCACTTCTTTTGCTTATAATGTAAATGATATATACATGGAGCAATATTTTAAACTTCGTAAGGAAAAACTTTATATCTTATTTTATTTTCAGTATCACGAATTTGAAATATTCTATATAAATTAAAAATATTACGATTAATCTGGCAAAATTTTTAATTATTAACTCTTATTACTAATCTACTAACTCATAATACCATTCTTGCTTAATACGTAGAAAATGTGAGATATCTTGTCATTGGTCCATATTGTCTTAACAATTGACACATCAAAAACATTAAAAAATTTTATAATTGTATTTCGTGTTATTTCAATCATTATTGTTATTTTATGGTTTTCTTATGTGATTTCATAGATGAGATATTTTTAATGTCAAATTATGAAGCTTTTACTCATCAATTACTCTATATACATACATCTTCCATAATTCTGCATTTTTACAAGATTATTTATTTATATATATTTTTCTGTTAAAGAACACAAAATTAATTGGTCATTTTACATAACAAATTGTTAAAGAGTTATCCTATGATTGTCAAAACATCTTCAAGAAGGTAATTTTCAAAGTATAAAAATACGACTGTATAAGAATTCGCAGCGCACTATGATGATAGTGATGTAAAAACAAAGAGTAGTAATATTTTATGTTTTGTAATAAAATGTATGTAATATTTTTATTGTCTTCAGAGTTACTGGTATTTGTATTCAAATTTTTCAGTTTCATTTAAAACACTCATAAATCTGTATTTATTATTTATTACGATATGACCATCATCTACAACAAATGTAACCAATAATATAAAACAAAATAATATACAATTTTCAACTCTTTATATTGTTTCAAAAGTATTATTTAGCAAATAAATACACACATCGCTTTTGACTAGTCAAGGACTAGGTTGAGAGTGAACATTTTAATTGTTAGTTAATCTATCCTAGTGTGATTTTACATATGCTATAAGTAGCAATGCCTATATTCGTTTGCTAAATACATTAACATGATATACATTTACTATTAATTGACATATACTTGAATCTAACTTTCAAATTTTTACAATTATTAATAGATATTTTGTATAAAAATATTTCTCTTTTGATAAAAAAGCATTTGTAATGATATAGATATACATTTTAATAGTTTAAGGATATTCATTAAACATTATAATGACTTACGTAATCCATGAGAATAGGAGTAATTCTTGACCGATGAATAAGGTCGCATTTTAAAGACGAAGAATTAATCTAGGACATCAGTTTTCCGAATTTTTGAAAAAGATTTATTTTATTAAAAAAAATCGTGTTAAAAATAGTATTTTTTAAAGAATAGTTTATAAACAAATAAAAAGATTTTCCAAAAATTCGAGAAAGATTTATGGTAGATTCATGTTTAAAATAAGACCTCATTCATTAAAATTGGTCAAAAATTACTCCTGTTCTTTTGGCTGAAGTAACGAGTGGCACATTACGAGATTTTTCTCCCAGTGCTATTTTGTTATGGTTTCCTCTGTAGGACTTCATTTCATATTATTACTATTACTAGTACTATTACTATAATAATAATATGTAATATAATAATATAATAATAAGAATAGTAATAGGAAAAAATAGAAAAATATACTTATATTATATACATCATGACATTTGCTGACGATAATTTAAGGTAACAAAAGGAGTAAAAAACGTCATTTTATGTCATGATTTTATGCGCGTACACTCAATAAATCCTGTCCTTGATAATTTCAACCCAGGACTATCCAACGATAGATAAGACTAACCTTTTGCACTCAAAGCAATTTTTAATAAGAACTTTTAGCAATTCTAAGTTGTTTTTACAATGAGCTATCAGCTACTTCAAGAGTATTTTATCAGATTGATTAGAATAAGCAGATGCCGAAATATCTCCCTATATGTATAAAAATTCAAGGTTGTTTATAATTGCCGCCACAGCAATGGCAACGCAGTGGAGAAGAAAACAACATATCATGACAAGTAGGTTTTCATCCGCTATCATTGTCTTACTACCTTATCGTCGTTACGTATTTGTTTCCATATTATTTCTTCACGATGGCATTTAGTAGCTAAAAGGTTAAAAGATCATATGCGATATGTAAGGCGAAGAAGGAACCAGTTGCCAGACTGTTTTCACGTGAGCGTAGACGAAGTTGTGTTTATTTGGTTAGAATAACGATTAACCATTGCCACGGAAAAATCACAAAAAATACCCAAAATGGCTAAGGTAAAATGATTATTATACATTAGTATATTTTATTTTATAATTATAAATTATAGCATACACAACTTATAATTGTAATATTTATTCACAATTAAAATCTTTTTTAGGTGAAAAACAAAGCACTCGAGAAAATTTAAATCATGTTAAACCTGCAATAATGTTAAACCTATCTATAATTTTACATGGAGAACAATTCACTTGTAAGTATTCCCTTTTAGCCGCTTAAGCAGAAAATATAAGATCCCCATAAATTGGCTGACTATAAACATGGAAAATGAAATATCTATGACGACAATATGTATAAGAATCATATGGTTATAACGAATCGGATGAAATATGCCCGATGGGAAGAAAGTCACAAATAATACAGAGAGAAAGGTACTTTAAATACAAAAAATAGTACATTTTATAGTCTTAGTTGTATTAGAAATATTTCAAGGTTTTATATGTCCAATTTATTTTAAATCTGTATATGAACGTGCGCTAGATGTTGATCATAGAAACATTATATTATATTGAAATAGAATTGCACAATAAGTAAATAAATTATGCCAGAAATTTATTAGATCGTGCAGTTACAATTTTACCTAGAATAAATCAATTTTGATACAAATACACATATATTACGGAAGAAATGTTAGAAAATATTACTGGTAAGATTTGATATAAAATGAGAGATTATTTTTTATTATCTAACTTGATTTTATAGAGATTTATTATAGAAACACGTCAAGTTTTTGGGCGATGGATGGAATGGGAACCTGACTAACAGATATGGCAAACATATATTAAATTTGAATTACGATATAAAGAAATACAAAGAGCAAGGTAGAGATATATAATTATATAGGGAGATATATACTTTGTAATAAATAGAGGACGCAAAGTTTATAATAAATATGCTATAAACTTTTTCGGAGATGAGAGCTTAGATGAAAAGCTATTTATAGCATTTGCAAGATTTAAAGAAGTACAGAAAGAAGTATTATTTTAAGATAACAATATATTCAGTTTCTCTGTTATAATAAGTATAATTTTAATATGTCTTTGATAGCATGATAGAGGAAGAATAATTTCTAAGTATGCTTTAGACAATACTTTAAAAGAAAGAACAAATGAAATACATAATGCATATATATAAATAATAAAGAAGTCAAGGAGAATCCTTCTAATGATGCTTGATTCGACTATCTGAGATTAGTAAAATCTGAAGAAAATCATAATGTTGTAAGAGCGTATGAACGAGCTATAGGAAATGTCCCTCCTACTAAGGTAATGAATATTTACTTTTTAACAATTCTGAAGTCAAATTGAAGTTTCTTTCTATAAAATAAATTTTTTACATGAGGCGCATGAAAACGATATATCTATTTGTAGATAAGTTATACTTTGTTCAAAGAAATTGACACGGAAGTTATAGGTAGATTTCATCAAGTTTCAGGTACAGTTTATCTTATATAAAATTATTGTTATATATGAAGATATAAATTTATAATATTTTATTGTTACATATAAAAATAAAACTTTATAATAATCTTGTTATTTTTCAGAACCTGTTTAGATCTTATTCCATATTAATATTTCACATTTTCTAGAATATGGCTATGTTGAAATACAACAACAAAATTTGACTATAGTGAGAAAAACATTGGTATGCTATTATTATTACCATTTTTTTTTCTTTATAAGTATTAAATTATTGTATTTTTAAATATTTAATTTCATTTATTTCAAGTAATTTCATTTATAATATTGCGTGTTTATCCCAAAGACAAATTGTACCGTGGTTACAATGATTTATAGACACAATCTAGAGAATTTGACAGATACAGGATTCTGTATGAGAAATTACTTGAATTTGCATCTCAAAACTGCATAACGTGAATAAAAGTAAACTACTTTTCTTATAGTTACATTTACCTTATGTTTTATTTACTTATATTTATGTAATTATTATAATGTCTATATGTCTATGAAATAGAAAATACTAGACAGCTATTTCAGAGATTATTAGAACGAATTGTTCATGTCAAAGTAAGCTTGATTTCATTGTATAATTATAAATATGTATATAAAAAACTTAATTTATAAATCTTCTTACATTATAATACACGCATTTGGATAGCTTATGCTAAATTTGAATTAGTTAATTCTCCATCCGGAGATGATGTTGATAATGTTACTTTAGCGTGTAGAATTTTTGAACGTCGGAATTATCCATTATTTGCAAATTGTGACAAAGAAAGGAGAATATTACTTTTGGGAGCATGGAGAGATTTCGAAAATGAGAAGGGAGACAAATAGAGTTAGATTAAAATTATTGTCAAAATGCCTAGAAGAATTAAACGAAGAAGACGAATGGTTGAAGAAGATGGAGTATGTAGTTTTTATAATATACATTAAATAGTACAATAACATTGAATAGTTTTGGAGGAATTTAAATTAAAAAGAAGTATTTTTAATTTATATGAAAAAAAATCTATATTAAATAGAAGATATTTCGCTTCCGGAAAAAGTATTCGACTACCAAAATATACCAAAGAGCAAATCTTAACTTCTTGGCATTAGCGAAAGCGTGGATAAAGTAAAAAATTTCTAGTGAAACTACTCAAAATGAAAATTAACAATTAGAATCGGACAGTTAAAAATAATTTATATCTTTTGTATTATTATTATATTTATATTGTGTAAATAGGCAATCTAAGTATTGTGGAGAATTTTATATTTATCTTGAATTATTTATAAAATGTAAAAGGTATAAAATTATGCTTTGATAGTTTTTTTTGTGTAAATACAGTTTATATTTTATTAATAATAAACAATTTTCTATAAGTTATATTTAAAATCTTTATATTTAAAATCCTGTATAATCACTTCTAATAACATATTTAAAAATGGTAATACAGGGGTTTTACAATGTATTATATTGTAAATATTACGAAATTTTACAATATATATATTATAAAATAGGGAATTTAATTAAAGATAGCATTATTTTATGCAGTGTTCAGAGGCTACCAGAAAGGTAGTAATTGAAAATAGTTTTTTCCATTAAGAACTTACAACAAACTTTAACTATTATCACTCCGATTATTTAGTGCAATTAACGATCGGCAACTCTAACTTATCTTTTATATATGCTTGCTTATTAGGTTTGGAATATCTTACTTTAAATGCGACCATAACATGCAAGTAATAATCTTCAAATTATTTTAAAACAATCTTTATACATTTTCAAGAAATATATAATTTTGATAATAATCAATAATCATATTTGATTTTGAAATTTTTTCTATGATTACAATTCGCTTATCTTCCCAAATTAGCCGCAAATAATTTTTTTCTTTCTCGTCATAAAAGTGAAATAGATGCATTTAGAATAAAATAAAAAAAAAAGATTAGCTAAGATGTGAATAAAGTGTATACGGAATTTAGAGTCATAATTGAGTGGTCGAAAAGTAAAGTTAATAAGGAATAAAATAGTCAGTGTAATGCCTGAAAAATACACTTGGAGTGATAAGGGTTAAATTATAATAAAGCAAATTGTATTTGTGATATTGTAATATTTTTTACTTCATTTTAAAATATATTCAGGTGATACCATTATGTATAAAAAATAATAACGGTCAAGTGACCACCTTGGCTCTGTATGATCATGTGTTTTCTCTTGATCTAATTTTCGATTATTTGTACGAACATTCTCGTACAAATAGGATTCAATTTTATCAATGACATGAGTGATATTAGCCTCTCATCAATAGTCAAGTGACTTACTGGCTGAAAAATTCAAAGAATTCGTTATTTTACGAAGTGATCACATTATTTGGTAACCAAGATCATGTAATGTCTATTTTTTATGAAGCTACATTAAATCTATGCCAAAAAATTGCAAACGATTGACAAGTTAAGAGGTAATATTATTAAAAAAAAAGACGGATGAACAAAATGTTTGATGAAAGTGCAGGATCACATTGAAAAAATCTTATTATAATACATTGACACAATATAAACTTAATCTATATAATATATATACGAGTCAATTCGATTAACTCCACTTTTTGAATGTTTTCAAATTTGTGTGTTAAACCTCTTGATGCAGTCTTCACTTTTTATACTCATAATAAATTTCTTTAATTTCCGTTATTTAATACTGATATTCCTGAAATAAAAAACAATTTATTTTTAACGATTATTCTAGAACTGTTCTATATTATTCACTTTATACGTTGTAAAATAAAAGCTACGTTTGTATTTATACATTTTACAATGTTTATTTAAATTTATACTTTAAAGAGAATTTTAAAAAGCAATTTATATTATTTCACTATATTCTCCAGTTTTTGTTTTATGGAGTTAATCAATTTGGCAAGTGAGTTCTTCATATATACAATAACCGCAAATAATAATGCAAATATACCCTAAATTATTCGTTTTATTGACAAAAAATAAATAGGTTTACGTTAAATCTAGTCAATCGATATTCTTGTTTCCGATTTTTAAAACAAGTTTTTATATTACTTTTGAAAATTATTTTTTTCTAGATGATTTTTGCACAGAAGATGACATTTTTCCAATATCGTACATGAAAATCTCATGTAAAAATACTTTATCTTTTAAATGAGGTCTTAAGAATTCATAGTGTAAATTTTTGCAAACACACAGAGAGAGAATTTCTTTAAGGCTGTTCATCATCTATCGTTCGAAGTAGGTGTAACTTCGACGATTGATATGATACATATAAATATCCTTCATTGATAGGGTCGTACTAGACACGACCCATATCTATTTTACGATAAATACATTAATAATAATAAATATAATTAGAATAATACTTATAATAAGTAGTATATAAATTTACGATATAAAAACAAGATTTTATCCAATATTTTGTAAAAAATAATAATTAGTGAGTATTTAAATATTACATATTATTACCGAAATCAAAATATTATTATGAGGTAAAACTCTTAGCGCTTTTTTTAAATGGTTTACCCCGATAGGACTAATCCATTCTGTACTACAAGTATTACTATTATTACTACACCAAATAACAATGCAACATGATATTAGTAATAAAAACATATTTGAATATTATGAACATTATATACATTCTATCTTTCAATAGAAAAATCAGTGGTGACAAGTTACTATTTGGATATCTCGGATAAACTTTGATAAGTATATTGTATTTTTAAAATACGCGTTGGAAGAATACGAGCTTTAGAGGAATAAACCATTTCAGGCGGAAGGTACTCGTGATAAAAAAACGTAAGCTTTCATCTATTCTTCCTAATTGAAAGCGGTAATTACTTTCAATCTTATCATCCCTTTTAATGTCCAAACAATAAAATAATACTACTTGTTTTGTATTGAGTCGTGTGGGCGCTGCAACTACTCTTTGTTGCTACTATCTAGAACTTGTTGGTCGTCTAGCGTTTGGTTGTAAAGGATAGGAGACGTCGTGAAGCGTCTGCTTTCTTCCTTTACGTGTTAATCGGCTTCTCCTTATAGTTCTCACAGGATCAGTGTCTCCAGAATCCGGTTCGAAGGATTAAACTGTTTTGTGTTTCGCAGGGTGGGCGCAACTACGAGAGCGATTTTAGATGTGCGTCCCGCATCGGACCAGCTATGACAGTCAATTTGCACGGAGAAATATCCTCCGTCTGTCCGAGCTACAGACCCACTGGTCGCGATGAATAAGAGCGGCGGCACTAGGCTAGGATACCATTGAAGACCGTCAGCAAAATACCGCTTGTCGCGTTCCCGCGAATTAATGGAAAAACGCGCGTTCTTTTAAAGGATCATGTGAAACTCGCGAGGTAGATGCGCGATATTAAATATTGCACGCGTTGAAGTTGATTCGATATATATTTGATGAATTAAGTTACAATTATTTATGTGTTTCGTATAATGATGTGTAGGTAGTTGTACTGGCTGGTTCTGAATAAGACTTGAGAGCTTAGACGTCGTGAATGTGAAAGATGTAATTTGCCTAGTTTTTGGAAGTCTAGAACTATCCACACAGACTGCAATGAAATTACAGGGAATAAAAAGGGCGAAGTTGAAGTATGATCTGAGCATGGAAAGGGAAAGAATAAAGGCCCATTGGTCGGGGATAGTTCATTGGATTGTTTAAATATTCCATGTGTACCCCCTTTGTTCTAATGATCATGTAGATTGTAGGGTGTCAATAGATATTTTAAAGTTAGAAACCAAATAACCCTTGACTTGTCGCGCCTAGGAGTCTACTTTCATTATTGGTCGGCTTGACATATTATCGAAACACAGATACTTTACTAAGAAACCCAGACAAAGTTGGCCATATGTTTTTTATCTATGCGTTTTGTTAGCTAATATCCAATAAGTTCCCAAGGGTAAATATTTCCAGTGGTGATACATGACCTTTAAGAGAAAGTACTGTGAACAATAGAGAGACGCACGTGTGCGTTAACACCACTGTCCCAGTGACGTGTAAAAGATTCTTTACTTGGTACATTTATCTGTCAGAGTATTAATTAGATAAATTAAAATTAAACATGCCCAATTAATTAATTCTTTACTTGGCAGTTTTTTATTAATTTGAAGATGCCACGCACTACTAGAATTTATACGAATAATAGCACCTTTGCATTAAGTTTAATATGAGCCGTAGGTTCACTTTTGTCACTTATAATTTTAGTTATATACGAATGATATAATTTGGTCAGATTATTATTTACGTCCAATATTAAATTGGTTATATGCAACACAATTAATTTCCAATTATATTTACTGGAAAATACTAATTGTTCTAATATAGTGTACGTGGTTTCGTTTTATCACTACGACAATATATGCGATTTTTACACTTTTTATGGAAACCAAAAATATAAAACAACTCTTTGTAAATATCTTTTTGTAATTATTCCATGTTAATATACAAAGATAGTTCGTTTACAGTTACAGCAGTTTGAGTATTTTGTCGCTATATGATGGTGGAATATTTTTTATTTAAACGGAGATACTGGAGCTACTATAATTACGTAGTATATTTTTGTGGCATTTTGTTTTTTCAACTAATAATTACGGATCATGATAAGCTTCCCATGCATGCTGTTGTTCCCATCGCCGATCAACTTTGTATATTTCAAACCATGCATTTCAACGCTACAATGAAAATTCTACTGTAGTATCAATAAATAAACATTTTTGAAATATTCATGATTGCGGAAGTCCGTTTGTGTACGGTTTATTCAATCGCAGTAATATTTGTATCGAGTATCAATTTGATCAATATATAAATTTTTTTTAATCATAAAACCAACTAACACTTTTTAAATACTTTTTAAAAATAATATTTTCTGTTTTTTTTCAAAAAGTTGAAGTATCCTGAAATGTTCATTTTATTAATAAATATGTAGAATAAATATATTTCTTTGGTATTTCTAACGTATTCCTAACACATATTCAATTGCTCTTTTTTTCCTTTTTCAGCGTTGAAATGTATTAATTTATTTTCAAAATAATATTATTATATATCATAAATTTATATTATAATCTTTATAAAAAGAATCACCTTAAGAGCCACGTAATTAACAATTCAAACATAGTAATATATTGGAAATATTAAAACTAGACCTGACATGATTTACTTAACTGGTCATTTCGGGTTATAATATTTTTTTCAATAACGTTCTGAATTCAAAAACAAACTATCTTCCATTCGAAATTTTGAATAATAAAACGAAGTCCACGGTAGGACTTTCAATAGCGCTCGCCAGCGTTATCATAACGATGACGACTATAAATTTAATTTAACTTTAAAACAAAGAAAAATGATAAATGTATGAGATTCGACTTCAATAATGAAAATGCAAAAATCAAATAATTCTACTCGCGTACATGGGGCAATATGGAAACGGAGACGGAATGTTACGTCGTCTAAATTTTTCAAATTTACATTTTTATATCCATCATCATAAGAGCATTTTGAGTGATAATATAGTAAAATTAAAATATAACTAAGAACTATTCCCGAAAGGTTCTTATGAATCTTTGAAAATACATTAATAGCCTATAGTTTCTCTCGTGAGTTGGAGCCTCTTTGGCATATATTCTCTTCTTTGCTTTGTGCCCTAATCTAATTGATCATCATTCAAAATTGTAATAGCGAAATTTGATTTCAGATTATAATGTACGGAAGGAATCTTTAACATACTTGAAAAGCTATACACCTGGAAAGTAAAAACCTTATCTCTTTGAATAGAAATTGATTACTACGTTTTCGAGAGATATCTTTTCATAGCATAAGAGAAACGGAAACTAGTATATTAATTCCTGAAAATTCCGAATTAAGTATTTATTAACATATTTTTAGTCCTATGGGTTGTTATTCTACCAGTTTTCTTTTATCAATGACTACATTCTTTTTTTAACTCCAGTTTTTTTTAACATTTATGAAAAATTCATCATTATTTTATGAAATCAATATTATAATATGAAATAGAATACTTCGCAAAAGAAAACTTCGTTAAAATTAGATGATGTGGAGTATCAACCGGACACTGACATCGGACCAATTATTGAGACATGGAAAAGTAAAGCAATCCATGGAAAATATCCTTATCAACTTAGTGGTAATGGAGGAAACAAGGAAGCTTCAACGGACTGGCTGCAAAAGCTCAACTATTCTCTATGACAGGTATTTTGCCATTGCAGTTCAAGATGAAATCATCGTGACAAAACAATATCGGCGAGCAATCAAAGCATATGTAGAAAAAATTGCGAAATATGTAGACCTGACGCGCAACATAAAGTAGCGTGAGAGACTAAATAATATTAGTATTGCCCCAATTAGTTTATCCAGTACAAGAGTCATCAAGCAAATTTTAATCGATAAATTGAAAAAATTGAAGTGCGGATATCTGTTACAAGAAATGTCGAAAGCAGATATACTGATGTCATGTTCTAAAAGAAGTAAGCATGAAAAAAATAATAGAAATTTTGATAGTTACTGATACAGTCAGGTTAAAGACGAATCATCTACGTCGACCTAGCAACATGTCTCGTTTTCGATCAGGAGCGGAACCCTTTACTCGGGATGAGGCTTATTTATTATTTTATCTGTTAAGAATGATAACTTTAAAGAATTCATCTACTTAAGGATTCTTCTAGGTACTTCTTCGAATCGAATTCGTCTTGAGAATTAGTGGACGTGACTGTACCGTCTATGCGCGTAAGTACATGCACATACAACTTTAAGCATACAATTTTAACTTCAATGTTTCGGTATTTTGATCTCGACTTAGTATTTGATATCGTAGATTAAACAGACTGACTGATTGTAGATTTATCTTAAATTCGGCCTCTCGAAACTTTCTAACTCGACAGATTAATTATATGGAGTTGGACAGACTTGCAAACTTATTTTTGGGACTGTTTCATATTCGAAATTTTCTAATTAATTGACTTTAAATCATAAATGTTACTTATGGGACATTCTCGAAAAAAT
This sequence comes from Vespa crabro, assembly GCF_910589235.1. Lineage (NCBI taxonomy): Eukaryota > Metazoa > Arthropoda > Insecta > Hymenoptera > Vespidae > Vespa > Vespa crabro. The sequence continues at coordinate 1,612,555 of NC_060970.1, read as the reverse complement.
TAGGAATCGGGACATCTTCAGATTTTAGAAATAGTTCCCCAAAAAAATGTTAAATTATAAATAGGAAAACTTACTAAGGTAGTGAACATGAATAAACTAAGATTATCTAAAATGAAATAGATTAAGGTAATTGTGTTACAGAAATAATGAGGCTTCTCGGCATATTAATAACGTTCATAGGCATCATCAGCGTATGTGTTTGGCCTTTGGGGTATGACTGTGGGGGAGCCTCAATGAACATCACGACAATTTCACTGCTGCATACGGGGGAATGCACTACTCCATCGCACGCACAAAATGCCACAGAAGTTTACATTCAGCTTCTGCAACTAGCGGAATACAACCAAATACATATGCACCAGTGCTGAATAGAACTCGATAGAACGATTTATTATTGTGGAATGTCATCGCACGTCTCATCTGTGCAAAATGGACGGAGAATGTATCTTATGGACCTAATAGCTGAGGCATGCAAGACCGCTTTCAATACAGGCATCATGGGAATAACGCCCACCTTGCAAGTATCAGGTTTACAGGCCAATATCACCGAGTATTGAAGTGCTACATTTGCAGGGGCAATCTCAACAGACGGCGAGTGCTCAGGGACACAGTACGCCCACCCCTACGGTACATGGGACGATGTAGTAGTGGAGGTAGCAGTGAAAATAAACATTAAAGAATATTACGCAACAGTTAAAATTAAATAGGACAGTGTAATGCTAAGCAAAGGTACATTGTGTGTTTTTACGGATGGTACATGTGTTACTGACGAGGAAGAGAACGCATTTTGGATAACTAGACCTGACTTATCGTGTAATTTCGAACATTACGACGTGCTGTACGAGGGACTAGCCACAAAATTAGAAGCGACAAGCCGTATGAAAATATATCCTGACATCTAAACTATAACGACACAGGACGTCACGTTTACCTTGGAAAAGAGAGCGGAACATCACTTGTGCGAGTACACTCTGCTACGGAGCGAGCACCCGAAGTTATTCATCTTGGAGACGCAAAAAGGAAGGACAAGTCTTCGCGTCAAGAACAAGACTATCGGTTGAAAATCTTGATATGTTCGCCTATGTGAACTCGAAGTTCGTGTACCTAGAAAAACACATGAGAAACCAGATGACTGTCTTTTACAGTGACGTCATCAAACAAAAGTGTGAATTGGTTAAACAGGTACTTAAAAATGCATTAGCATTAGCGACTCTTCGACCAGATGAGTTCGCCTACACTATCATGAAGGCAGCAGGATATATGGCCGTAACGGTGGGAGAAGTGATACACATTGTAAAATGGACACCTGTTTCCGTCAGTGTGAGACCATCAGAAGAATGCTATTACGAGCTACCAGTTTATCACCAAAACGACAGCCTCTATTTGACACACAAGTCGAGAATACTAGTAAAAACTGGAACCATTAGGGAGTGCAATGCATTGCTCCCACCAATGTATCATTTAGAGGGAAATTGGTATAGACTAACGTCAAAATTCTTGGATATCCCAAATACTTCAACCATTGACGAAACCATCATGGAAATACATAAACACAAAAAATTTAATGAGAAGTGATATATACTCTCAGCAAGACTTGGAAAATTTACACGATCGTATTATGTTCCCCACCGAAAGACCAGAACTCTTAAACATTAAAACATTATTTAAACAGAGGAGCTACGGGACACCGTGTTCCATCCAACACTATCTCCATGTATAACTTACTGGGAGAAGCGTACATTGACAAAATCATAGACGGTGCGATCTCGAAATTGTGGCAAGATTTCCTAACTTTCATATCAACTAGCGCGGGATGTATTGGACTATTTGTTCTAATCAAAGGAGTTGTCTGTCGAGGCCGTGATTCGAGGATACGTACTCCATGCAGTCTATGGTTGGAGCTAACACCTGTTGGGGGCCGTCTGGAGTTTGTTAACACTCCTGCTCTTGCATCTGAAACAACCGGAATAGCAATATGGAAATGGAACTTCAACAGCCAATGAAAGTGATGATACTATTGAAATAAGAGTGGACAAATTAGAAAATAATGTGACTCCGATTCCCGCCGCCAGGGAAGGTGCGTGATACCCAATTTTAGAAATAATCCTGGTTGCTCGCAAGAACAAGTCGTCGGAAATCGAAGATCCCGAACGACTCAATTAAGGGGGAGTTGTCACGTCGCCGTTTGACGTCGTGTAGGATTCATCTATCAATAACAGGAAATTACTAATTCAAAGTCAAAAGGTAACTCTACCGTCGATAATTCTACTATCGGTAACTCTACTGTCGATAATTTTACTATCGTCAAATACTGTCGATAACTCTACTGTCAGTAACTTTACTGTCGATAATTAACCTATCAGTAACTCTACTGTCAATAATTCTACTATCGGTAACTCTACTGTTGATAACTCTACTGTCAATAATTGTACTATCGGTAACTCTACTGTCGATAATTCTACTATCGGTAACTCTACTATTGATAATTCTACTACATGGCACAACTCATTATAACAATTTATTAACACAGGATATACTCCTGTAACTTTGATACGCGAACATAATAAAGTCAAACGATAAGTCCAAGACACTCTTATCATAAATGGCGAGACAAAATCCGGTGATTATGAATTCTAACACCCAGCGTTCTAATACCTAGCGTTCGAAGTATTATCCATAGCGATATTATCAACATTCCTGGAACCATACCTTCCAATTATCGCATTCCAGAGGCTACGGATTCTTGGAACTACATCCGGTGATAAACATCGACCAATGTTACGTCCCACTCGGTCCGGGCCTCAAAAATTTTATTCGTCCTGAACTTACCTTGAGGAGCTCCAACCTTTGTGAGATTCGTGTCCTTTTAGACCGTTACCTGCTATGCGCAGTTCGCGGCACGGGGTAGACACCTATACGCGATCTTCTGGTTCGACAACGTTGAAAAAAACTTCCGGATTATTTGTTCTGGGATCGGATGTTGCTAAGCCCCTCGGGATGTAGATGGTGCTCCCGATGGTGATTGGCACGAGACAGTATGGTAATGCATCGCGGTTGCTCGCGTTCCTGGATGACGCGACTCTTAAGTCTTCGTGAAAATGATAAAGATCGAAATATGCCGCGAGTAACTGTCGTAGGTGATACTTCCTATCGCCATGTCATGTTCTCGGCATCAAGAAAGATGAGAATTGAAAGTGAGGAGTAATAATCTAAGTTATTACCTTACAGGATGGTTACGATAACTCGTGCAATTCGTATGCAATTATAGTTATCGGGGTGAGGAGGTTATTACTTTTTACTCGTGCGATTCGTACGATAGTAAAAATTGAAAAAAAAAACTAAAAAAAAATTTACCGATAATAAAAGAATAATTAAGGTGAAAAGGTTTTCACTTGAATAAAGGAAGCTTGAGCTTCGAACTTGTCGACTGCGTAGCAGGAAGATCGCGAGAGAATTTAAAACTTAGGATTTACGCGAGGTTGCCTGCATAGCCGAGTTTAATTGAGCGACACTGAATTGAAACTTAACAAACTAATTTATTAATTTTAAACTACAGAGTGAAAAGAATTTTCTAAGTATAAAAGTGAGACTTAGTCGTCGAAAAATGATTTCAGATAACCGTGATTAACGAAGGGAAGTTTTCTCGACGAGAGATGATTCTAACCCTAGTTAAGATCGATGTTTAGTCGTTGAAGGATGCGTCAAAATAACCGCGGAGACGAGTGATGCAGCCGCTTATATCCTCCTTCGATCTGCGGTAGGCGACTCGAAGTAGCGCCGCCGTGAGGATGGAGCTGTCGCGCGTAGTGGAGTTGAATCTGCCCCTGCCGTGGTCCCATGGTGGGGATGGAATTTTTTGGAGATTTCCAATGCGGAGAGCACGTACGTCGGGTATTGGTTTTGTACTTCTTTTAGGTTTATATGTCCCTTCTCCTTTGTTGGAGTTTGGGGTTGCTATGTGGGGACGAAATTTGGAGGTATCTCCAGGAGAGCACGTACGTAGAGCGGTAATCTCGCTTCCTTGAATTCCTTGAGCTCCTGCATCCCTTCTCTTTATCGGTGTTCGGCATCGCTTACCGTGACTTTTAAGTTTCCTTTCGTCTCCCTATCTTATCATTTACATGTTTATGACTTATTTGTTATCGTGTTCTTTATAATGAAGTTAGTTTGTATTACAATATACTCCCTTTACATCGGGCTCGAGTGTGTCATATAATAGTGTTAGTTATATATTTATATATATGTAAAGATCTTAATTTGTACGTTTTTGATTAAATAAAAGTAAAAAATTTTATATGGTGCGTAAGCGTAAGGTGTCCTCTTTTTCTCCTATACATAGTAATATAAAAAGAAGGTTTTTATTTACAGGTTTTAATTTTTATGTGTGAGAAAGGAGCGGGATGTAACACCAAGCACAATACTCGGAAAAGGTGACGAAAGTGCGCTTACAGAACATCACATCACCTTTGTCTTCGAATAATGTCTTCGTAGATAGACGGCACGAAGGAGCGGCGCGCATGCGCAGTGACACCTTCTAAGATTCGATCAAATGGGAGCGTAACGACACGGCAGTCAGTCTTCATCCGTTGCTCAACTCTATTAGTCGCAAGATCTTAGTTCTGTGTGTTAGTGATTAATTTCTAAATCTAACAAATAACTTAGAATCTCTCGAGAAGTAGATAGGTTCTACTAGGCTGTTATTTTACACTGTATATTTCATATCTGGTTAAGCGGTTCTAATGCGAGTACCTTTCGTGAATTGAGTGTTAGACATTGTAGTGAAATATTATCTCTTTCGATTAATTTAGTAAGGTTATGAAATAAAACCTTGGATTTATCATTTGTCTTTATTATTTTCGCGTATCAAAGTTACAGAGGTATATCCTTTGTTAATAAATTGTTATAATGAGTTGTACCGAGTAGTGATACATAATAGATTTTTAACTGATGAATGTTAATAATTTTACTTGAATGCGGTTATTATTTATTACATGAACTCTTAATTTAACCTAAGATTTGATTGGTTTTACAACATAGGTCCCATTATATATATAAATTGTTAATATAGAATATCTAACTGCTAACTGTATATTAGGTTAGGGAAAAAGAAATCCATTATTTTTGCGTGAACATCAAGACTTTATTTAAAGTGTTTCGAATTGTCAGATTTGGGTCAAATATGCACCGTTTTATTCTATAATTTGTTGCCATTTTAAAGGTAGCTTCATAATGCCTTTATCATAGAAGTCTTGGTCCTTATTGGCGAAAAACTCTAGTAATCGATTTTCACAATCCTTTCTTGATGCCGATTTCTTATCACAAAGGAATTTTTGCAATGCGAGAAAAAGATGATAATCGCTTGGTGTCAGGTCCGAACTATATGGTGGATGCATTCAAACTTTCCAACCAAGCTCCCGGAGTTTCTGGCGAGTCACTACAGACGTGTGTGGCCTAGCGTTGTCCTTATGGAACACAACACCTCTTCTGTTGGCCAATTCTGGTCGTTTCTGGTCAATGCGCTAGCTTCAAACGGGCCAGTTGTTGACAGTAGAGATCCGAATTTAGTGTTTCGCCATATGGAAGCGACTCATAATAAATGATTCCTTTCCAGTCCCACCAAATGCACAGCAGAACCTTCCTGGCCGTTAGTCCTGGTTTGGGCACCGTTTGAGCTGCTTCACCGCGCTTTGATCATCATCGTTTTCGCACAATATTGTCATATGTGACCCATTTCTCATCCCCAGTCACCATCTGTTTAAGAAATGTGTCGAATTCTTTCCGTTTGGTCGGGACTTAGCAGATGGAAATTCGATCTATCATGTTTTTTGTTGTTAATTGGTGAAACACTCAAAGATTGAGCTTCTTTTTGAATCCAGATTTGTGCAAATGGTTTAAAACTGTTTTATGGTCGATCTTTAGCTCTTGGTTAGTAGTCGATGCTACGACTACTAACATGCCAGTCAACTTCGATTATTTCAATGGTTTTATCGACATTTTCGACGACGGGCCTGCCTGTGTGAGGTGAATTTTTAACATCAAAAATACCTGAACGGAATCGACGAAATCAAAATTGCACGTACTTAGCTGTTACAAAATCGGGACCATAAGCATCAAAGAAAAACTGTAAAATGTACTGAATTTTCTCTTTGTTGACTTCCATTTAGAACACCCTGTAATTCACAATTGAATGGTCCAAAAAAAAAACAGCAAAAGAATATTTTAGTGTGAAATGTTACCTTGACAACGAACATAAATCTGAAATTGTTTGATCGATACTTTACGAGGTACCGATCACTGTAGCCATCTACAAAAAAATTAATAGATTTCTTTTTCCCTAAACTAATATATATATTTTATTATTATTCCCTACTAAATTGTTTATATATATATATATATATATATAATAGAATTATCGACAGTAGAGTTACCGATAGTAGAATTATCAACAGAAGAGTTATCAACAGTAGAGTTATCGACAGTAGTTGACGTTAGTAGAATTATCGACAATAGAGTTACAGATTGTAGAATTATCGACAGTAAAATTATCGACAGTGGAATTACCGATAGTAGAATTATCGACAGTAGAATTACCGATAGTAGAATTATCGACAGTAGAGTTATAGATAGTTGAATTATCGACAGTGGAGTTATAGATAATAGAATTATCGACAGTAGAGTTATCGACAGTAGAATTATCGATAGTAGAGTTACCGACCTTTTGACTTTGAATTAGTAATTTCCTTTTATTGGATTAGTAATTTACTGTTTGTGTCTCTCTAAACCTACTAACTAGTACTTTACTTTCAATACTTTACCGCTTCGCTGCTCCAAAAATTGAATTTTTATATTGATAGACTGGGCGTTTCTCACTCTTTTGCACGGGAGTTTCATGACATATATTACGCAAGCGGGAGCTTGCTCTTGCGCTCGCTGTGCCACGGGCGAAAAATAGCAACACATTCAGACGTAGCATTCCTGCACGTGTGTTTACGCATGCATCTTCTAACAAAGTAATAATGAGTCGTTTCGCATTATTCTTGAAAATTATATTGAATTCCAATGCTTCTTTGAAATAGAGTCATGAATACATTTTTATATTGCGCTATGGAAATATTCCAATGGAAAATATAATCAAATCATTGATTAGTTTGTTGACGTTAATATAAAATAGAACAATACCGCTTGAACTCAATAGCTTGTTATTATTAAGAAAACATATTATTTTACTGTCACTTGTATAGTAGATATATAAAGCAGCACTGTCATTAATACTTATAATAAACATGCACCAATTCACACGGTAGCATATGAAAATAAGCCTGCTCTTTAGTTAAATGACGACATAAGGACTCGAATGACACTAAACGGAAAATGATCCTTAAGCCAGGATCAACAAAATTCTTTGAGAAATATAGGAAACTATACAAATTAGACCAGCGCAAAAGAAATATTATAATGAAGGTTTTAGTTCCATTTCTGATACTAAATCAATCTGGCGAGAAATGTGAGACATTCATCTGTAAAAAGTGAGGGTAAATTGGACAAAAACACAGATATTCTAAATGCCTACTTTAATCTAATGGGAACAATATGGGATTCATTTCAATCACGCGATCAAATTTCGATCAAAAAAGACAATTTAGCGATCTTCATCAACTATGCGCTGAATTCTTTATGATGAAGGAGCTAAACAATTGGCTAAACTTGGAAAACTTCTTCAATATAAAGATGTAACGCTGGAACTTGCAAGATTAATAAATTTCGGAAAGAACAAATTAATATCTCTACCCATTAAGGAAACGGATAACATAATGTTAGACGATGAAATACTAGATTCCGCACTCGCATCACTATTATCGGCAACGCGAGAGCTGGATCTTTGTACGGTATGCATTTCAAAAACAGTCAAAGTTAATAATGTACCATGGCAATACATCGAAAAAGGACTGGGAGAGATATTTAATGGAGAATCTTGTACGATTTGCATTTGTAAAGATTTGCCAAAAACACCTGAGAAACATGAGAAAGAGGATCTAATACGAAAATATCACGCATCAGGAATATACATGAAAGGGTAACAAAAAGATACAACAGAATCAGACAACATTATTATTGACAACGAAAACTTACAACAGAATAAGACAAAATTATTATTGGAAAAAGATGAGAGAACAAATACAACTTTTTATTCAAAATTGTTTAGAATGCCAATTAGCAAAATTGGTTAGAATAAATTACAAACATTGATGATACTAATAAACACACCAGGTGCTGCATTCGATATAATAGCAATGAATATTGTCGGTCCTCTCCTTCAAACTCCAAAGGGAAATAAATTTATATTGACCATCCAAGATCAACTTACAAAGTTCTCCATCGCAGCAACCCTCTGTAACACCACGTCCATCGACATAGTGAATATAATGGTCAATGATTTAATTTGTAAATTCGGAGCACCGCGCGCTATTTTCACAGATAAAGGTACGAATTTTTTAAGTTCTTTTATGAAAGAAATAGCGCGAAAATTCAAATTCATTTTAATAGGTCGATTAAAAAGTCTCACTATGTACTGATGGAATATTTAAAAACGTTCGTCAAGAAGGAAAAGGATTGGGACGAATGGTTCGGTTTTGTAATGTTCTCATATAACACCAGTACTCATGAGGGAACTCGCTTCTCACCTAATGAACTAGTTTTCGGAAAGATAGCCAGGATACCAGCGTCAGACCCGTCATTAGATGAGAATTTAGAATAGACGTATTTTCAATACTACACTAAACTAATAAACGAAATTAATCATACATAAGAGGTAGCACGACATAATTGTTGTTATCTTTCCTTGTGAAGGCCAAGGAACGATCAAAGATAAATCTTCAAGTATTAAAGGATTAAAACGAAGCATTTCTTTTAAAGGAATCCACTTTAAAATTTGGAAATCAGAACATTGACCCTCGCAAAATTCTAGAAATGCTACCCCACAACAATATTAAATTACAAGTTAATGGAAAAACAAAGATATTTAATTGTAACAAATTAAAGAAATCGAAACTAAGTCAAACAAATATTAGAATTTAAAGTGTTTCAGAGACGTGGGAAGAATATTAGCAGTAGCGGTAACGATGCTACTTATGGTAAAAATCTGTGCCGCTTTCCTGTGATGCGACTGCGGAGGAGCGATCACCAATATTACAACATTATCATTGTTGGACACTGGGAATTGTGACGCCCCTACCGAAATGCCGAATTCTACGTAGGTTTATATAGAACTACTCCGGCTAACAAACGCACGCATGTGCATCATTGTCATGTGGAACTGGACCGCACGATACAACATTGCAGAATGGCATCTCACGTATCCGTCGTCCACAACGGGAAAAGTGTATATATGTTGGACACGTTCTCGGAATCGTATAAAGTCGTGTTCAACACAGCAATCTTAGGCATAACTCCCACATTTCAAATATCAAGATTAAAAGTCAACACTACAGAACATCTAAGTGTTACTTTGGACGGATGGCATCTTATCAAATGGCACTTGAGACGACGTAGTAGTGCAAGCATCGGTGAAGATCAACCTGCAAGAATATTTTGCCACGGTAAAAATCAAGGATAATAACGTAATTCTCCGACAGGGAACTAGATGCGGTTTCATGGAAGGCACTGGTATCATAGACGAGGAGGGTAATGCATTCTGGACAGTTGATTTAGCCTGCAACTTCGAGCATTATAATGTGCTACATGAGGGCTTAGCGGCAAAATTGACAATTTTAAGAAAGTCAGAAGCATTCTATATGTTGACTACGCATGACGTCACGCTCGCACTAGAAATTATTTATGAGGTTACACATTATCAAAAAGTGAACATCCAAAATTGTTTATACTGGAAACACGTAAAGGCCGAACATTTGCGTCAAAAATAAAACTTTTAGTTGAGAAACTTGATCTTTTGCTTACGTGAAATCAAAATTTATTTTCCTAGAAAAGACAATGAAGAACCAGATGACCGCATTATATAACGACGTTATAAAACAAAAGTGCGAATTGGAAAAACAGTTGTTAAAAAACGCTTTGGTACTGGCTACATTGCGTCCGGATGAGTTCGCGTACACGGTGATGAAATCAGCAGGTTACATGGCCGTGACGACGGGAAAATTGATTTACATCGGCAGGTGCACTCCCGTACCAGTAATGATAAGACCATCAAAAGAGTGTTATAACGAACTACCGGTATATCAGCAAAACGCCATTCTATTTTTGACACCAAAATCAAGCATATTAATTAAGTATGGAACTGTCAAGTAATGTAACAGCTTACTGCCACCTATGTTCTTTATAGAGGGAAACGCATCTACTTACATCTAAGCTGGTGAAGATCCTCCTTCCACAAATCCTTCATCCAATGACTAAGGCCGTCTGGAGATACGCAGACACACAACATCTAATAACAAGCGGAATCTATTCCCAACAAGATCTGGAGAACCTGATAAATCACATTATGTTTCCGGTGAAAAGACCAAGCCTTCTGAACAAGATAGTGAGAAGAGTAACCGGACACCATATTCCACCGAACATCATTTCGTTATATAATTTACTAGGGGAATTGGATCTCAACAAAATAACAGAAAACACTATTTCGAAATTGTGGCAAGGATTTCTAGTGTTTGGCTCAGCGAGTGCTGGAGTTATTGGACTCTTTATCGTGATCAAAGGCATTAAACTGTGTGTTGACAGGATTATTCGAGGATACGTGCTCCACACGATATACGACTCGAGCATTTGAACCGAGAAGAAAGAGAGAGCGTAGAGAGGCCATTAGACACCAGCGCGGATTGTTTTTACCTGTGAGGAGAATCATTAGAGAGTACAAAATTAATTAATCATCGGATAATAACGACTGATGAAATTCCGATAAACACCAAATAATACAGATTTCCACCTATTCATATGGAAGAAATTAATAAACAAAGGAAAGAATTCCTGACAGATGAAATAATTCAGCCATCCGTCTCGCCATATAACTCCTCAATTTGGGTAGTTCCCAAAAAGGCAGACTCAAAAGGAAACCCGAAATGGCGAATGGTGATCGACTATAGAGGTTTAAATGAGAAAACGGTACCCTTTTAAATTTTTTTCTTTCATTTTCTTCTTTTTTCTTCTTTTTTTTCATGTTTCTCTCATTTGCTCTTACACTGTATATGTTTTGCTTGCTTATCGTCGTTTGTTCAGCTCAAGAAGCCTTGAATAACAGGCATATAGAGTGTGAACGAATTGAACAATAGTATCGAAGGAAACAACTTGATGTCGAACAATGATCGTTTATAGTGTTAAAAGTTGACCTTTTCGACGGGAATGGATGAGGGGGAGGTGGGATGGGGTAAAATCGAGGGCTGGATATCTATAGAGATAGTTACGCTCGAATTAATGCGTTTTCTGAAATCTCCTGTTCGCAATGTGTATACGCTGATTGCTGTCAGTAAAAATGTGACTGATCCAATACCGTGAGCGAAATTATCGACGGTGTGATAGAATGAGGAGGTGACGAGCAGGAAGAGGAAGAGGAGAGGGGCAGATATCGATGAAAGAGAAAGGATTTGGTGGTACTGGTAGGAAACGAGAAAGGGAAACAAAGGTCTGTAATAAACACAAATTGGTCCTATTTCCTGTATATTCTTGTTTCTCTCTCTCCCTCTTTCTCTCTCTCTCTCTCTCTCTCTCTCTCTCTCTCTCTCTATCTGTACCTCTATTTCCATTTGTATTTTTTCTTTCATTCATTTTTTTCTATATCTATAAATGTTGAAGATGTATTGGCTTATTATCTTTCATCAAATGCGTAACGTTTCTCGTTCATGACGATCAACTAATCGTTCGGTTTGTCGATCGATTCGAGATAATGACTAGATAGATAGGAAATAACGGCTAATACCTAAACAAATTTAGGTCTTAAGGGAGTCGAGAAAGAATTTCTTAAAGTTATAGTTCAGTTCATATCATTACGCTGTGCGATATAGTTACGATTCTTACTGTTTACCTTATCAAGCAACAGTATTTATTGGTCATTAGACATGGCAACAGACATTATTGGTCATTTTTTATTTTCTCAATCCTCAATGGTGGTTAACAAAAGAAGACAAACAGTGTATATATTTCATGTGAAAGTGAAAATAGTGAAGATGTTCAAATGTTAAGTATTGAAAGAATTGATAAGGCAAGAAATGACAAAGATTCTAACAGTAATGTGATTGTGCTACTAAGGAAGCGCGTGAGAAGATTAATTATAGAAAATGAAGATTGTGTTATGAAAATATAAGAGATAAATTGAACGCATCATAATACTGAAAGGAATAAAAAGCACAAGAAAAGTCGTGGTAGGTTTAGTGTTAATTTTAAGAATTTGTTTTTTATTGCTCAGTGCAAATAAATTTTCTTTTTCTTTTTCATGTATTTGTATTTTATTGAATATACTTTAATAAAAGTGCAATATTGTTCATTTTAATTCTTCTATATTACTCTTTGCTTCATAAAGAAAAAATATGCAAATGTTCGAGTTTTACTTTAAGTCACTATATATGTGTCAATAATAATTACTATGTTGGATTCTAGAATGATTGTTCTTTGCATTTAATAAGTATAATGCTGTAACTTACGAAATTAAAAATTATAATAATTCGAGAACGAAAATGTATAATATGAGAATGCATATTTCATGATATACCTGTCATTTTGGAGATTAGATTGAGTATAAGAATTAAAGAAGCGAAAGAATAAAAAAAAATGATGGATTTAAATCATTTTTCAAAAGAAAACTATAATTATTATAATTATTATTGATAGTTGATTTAACGAAATATATATATTTATGTATGTAGGATCAGAGAGTTTTTCATAAAATCGCATTAATAGATCGTATGTGCGCACATCTTCATCGATATTTCATTAACATAATACTCAAGAAGTTTTAAATTATTTTTATTGCATATGGTATATAATCGTCTAAAACGTATGCAGATCAAATTAACACTTCGTTAACAATATCGTATGAGATGCATGATAAGAAAATCGGACCGAACATGAATATCTCGAGTGAAAACAGTGATATGTTGATCGAGCTAAACATAAACACTTACAGGCTCATGATTGGGCCCAACGTGAATAGCACAGTTCTGACTCTGGTTTTTTCGATGTCTTTTTGTCTTAGACTGATTGTAAATTTTCCTGATGTCTTTTTTCACAGTTATGTGTTATTTTTGACCGCATTCGTACGTTCAAATATATTTTTTGAAAAATCTCTTCGATAAGAAAATTTAGCGTTGATGAGGACAGTGAAAATTGTGCTAATTTTATAAATAATGATTTGATAGATATTTTTAATCGTGTTATTAATATTTTGATTATTGATTAATATTTTATTTCATGTACGAAAACGTTGTAAGCGACTGGTTATTGAAGATGATACTAACGACTGCATTAATTATCAGCTATTAAAGCAATAGATTTGGAAAACAAAAAATAATGAACTGAAAATCTGGAATTATATAGAGACTTCTGCCATAAATGTAGCAATTTTACACAAGTTAGGTGCAAACAAAAAAGAATTAGACATTATTATTATAATAATTAATATGTTCTGGGAAAGTATTATAATAGAGATGAATCGATATGCAGGACAATTAATAAACAATAAAAATAAAAGATTAAAAACCGACAAAATTTGGTTTTCTGTAGATTTTAAAGAAATAACAATTTATTTTGCATTATGATAATAATGGCTCAGAAAAAAAAACCACCAATTCAAATGGATTGGTTTAAGAGGGTCGTTACAGAAATACCTATATTTAGAGAAACGATATTTAAAAGATTTCTGCAAATTACTAGATTTTTGCATTTTGTCAACAATACGGTTGACAATACAAAATTCAAATTATAGGGCAAAGGATTAAGCCGATTCGAATATTACGATTTATACCATTTATTTTATCCTTCTTCTTCCCTATCTTTCTTCTAATTGATAATTAAGTGTGCCGATAGATATATTTATGTACACAAATATATAATAATATGAACATTAGATATGGTTATTCTTACGCAAATAGAGAAATTATGTTTATTATTATTATTATTATTATTATTATTATTATTATTATTATTATTATTATTATTATTAGTACTAATATTACATATTATTATTATTATTATATATTTTTTTTATTATAGTTATTATTAAATTGTATATTCAAAGTAGAAGAGGAAGCAGCTGCGAAACTTTTGAAGGCCGGTCGAGTGCTGGTCGGCTTCGTCAGCTGCAAAGTCAGGCGAGGAGCAGAAGTAAGGTGATGCTACCGCTGCCTCGACTATGGCTACCATAGTTCCTCGTGCAAGGGCCCTGACCGCAGAAAGCTCTGCTATTTCTGCGGCGGCACAGAGCACAAGCTCAAGACTGTAAGGTCAGCGAACCCACTTGCTTCTTGTGCTCCAAAAGCGATGCTGAACCCAAAAAGCACTTGGCCGGATCAAGAGCGTGCACAGCCTTCCAGGAGGCCCTTGCAACAGCCAACAAAAAAGATGGATGAGAGTCCTGCAGGGTAATCTAAATAGAAGCAGGACGGTACACCATCTCCTAACCCATCTCTGCTCTGAGAAAAAAGCTGATATTGTTCTTATCAGCGAACAGTACCAGGAAAGGGCAGGAACAGGATGGTACGTCGACGAATTGGGCACTGCGGCCATCTGGATCCCAGATACCCGACAGATACATGTGTCGGATCAAAGATCCGGACGCGGTTACGTTTGGGTGAGACACAACTCGGTGACTTATGTCAGCGTATATCTCACCCCGAACGACCAGATAGACAACTTCCAAACCAAACTGGACGATCTGGAAGACGCGCTGGGGGATCTCATTATGGCTGGAGACCTCAATGCCAAAGCTCTCGAATGGGGGGAGGCCAGGCCGGACTCCAGAGGGAGACGAATCATGGAGGTGGTGTCGAGACTGGAGCTAGCAGTGCTCAACACAGGCTCGACGTCAACCTTCCGAAGGCCTGGTGTTACATCCCGCTCCCTTCTCACACTTCTCACAACTGAGGACAATAAAAAATATATGTTACCAGAAAATGAAAAGTTTGTAAATAACCATAGCGAACTAACAAAAACAGAAAACTATAAGAGAATGAAAAAAAGCCTCAATCAGAAAGGCCAAGAAAGAAAAATATGGATTAAATGCACACAGGAAATGGACAGTACGTATTTTGATGAAGATGGCAATATGTTTAATGATTTATATCTAGAAGAAATAGTAGAAACAAACACAATAGAACCCACACAGAAGAAAGAATACCAAATAGATTTAAAAGTTATATCGGAAAAATTCATGATCGAAAAATTTGTATGTAAACATTCAAATGCAGAACAATGGAGTTGGAGACATTTGAAAAAGAATGTCAAAGATTCAAACTTAAAGAAGATAACACAAAAATTGAAATTCTAAGATTATTTCTTGATAGGGCATGTTTAGACTGGTACTAAGCAACACTAACAGCGTTAACAATGGAGGCTGGTTGGAACGAATGGAAACAGAAATTCTTGAAATCATTTGCAGACAAGGGATGGAATACAAGTATATACGCTATATCCTACAGATATAAAAAAGGTTCCCTAATGGAGTACGCTATGAGGAAAGAAAAACTACTACTGGATATGGACAACAATATCGGTACAAACACTCTGATAATGCTTATAGCAGCAGGGTTACCAGAATTCATAAGAGATAAAATAGACAGAGAAAATTGTCAAAACTCAACAGAATTACTACAAGAAATAAAAAAATGTGGAAATCTAGTAAGTAAGAACAATTAAAAAAAAAAAGAAGAAAGACAAGATAATTAGAAGAAATTTGAAGAAAGGAAACCATGTAAGAATTGTGAAAAACTAAACAAAGGTATTAGATATCATTCAGAGGACTCTTGTTGGTTTAAAAAGGAAAATGGAAAGGAAACCAGAATAAATGATAGAAGTGGACCTATGCAAGGACCAAAAAAACGAATAACCACACCATTGATCAAAGTAAAGATAGTATTAGAAGAGAAGATAGAGGTAAACGGAACATATGACCCAGGTTTCCAAGTCTCTCTAATAAATTCGAGACTAGTCAAAATAAAAAAAAAAAGAGACAAAAGATAAAAATAAAATAATTTTAAAGACGGTCAATGGTGGGACACAAACAAAAGGTTTAGTAACCATTAAAGTAAAAATTTTCGATAAAGAGGAATACGTTGATGTATTTATTGTAGAAAAAAATGACTTTGAAGATTTCATTATTGGGTTAGATATGATAAAGAAATTCAAACTAACTCAGGATGAAAATTTACAGATATCTCAAAAAAAAAGAAACACAAACAAACAAAAATATAAATACATTGGATAGAAAGGAAGAAATAAAAGAAGTTAAAGTAAACTTTAACGAACATGTGAATGAAGACGAATTTAGATTGCATTTGAATCACTTGAACAATACAAAAAAAAACAAAGATAAAAAATCTTATAGAAAAGTATAATTTCATATTTGCAGAAAACAAATATGATGTAGGCACCGTTTCGGACTAAGAAACTCGAATAGACTTACTGGTTGATAAATACTGCAGTAAGAGACCATATAGATGCACTATAGGGGATAAAAAGGAGATAGAAAATCAGGTAGCAAAACTATTAGAAAATAAATTAATTGAAGAATCTTATAGTCCGTTTGCAGCACCAGTAACTCTAGCATTCAAAAGAGATGAAAATAAATGATCACGATTGTGTATAGATTTCCGCAAATTAAACAAGATAGTTACACCACAAACTCAACCATTCCCATTAATAGAAGATTTAATATTAAAGGCAAGAAACTGTAAATACTTCACCACATTAGATATAAATTCCGCTTTCTGGTCAATTCCATTACGTATTGAAGATAGACAAAAAATAGAATTCGTTATACAGGAGGGGCACTTCCAACGGACATGTCTACCGTTCGGACTAAAAACATCACCAGCCATTTTCCAGAAAATACTATCTAATATTTTAAGAAAGCACAAATTAAAAGATTTTTCAGAGAATTACATAGACGACATATTAATTTTTTCAGTATCATTCGAAGAACATATAGAACACATAGAGAGAGTAATAAAGGCAATAGTAAACGAAGGTTTCAGACTAAAATTTAAAAAATGTACATTTGCAACAGAATCAGTGAAATATCTCGGACACATAATAGAGCACAATAAAATAAGACCAGTAAAAGATAATCTAATCTCAATACATAATTTTCCCATTCCAAAAACTCAAAAGAATATTAGACAGTTTTTCGGAAAAATAAATTTTTACCACGAATACATACCGAAAAGCTCAATACTGCTAGACCCATTACATAAACTGTTAAGAAAAAATGAAAAGTTTATTTGGTCTGTAGAGTGTGAAAAATCTTTCACAAATATAAAAAAATTATTATGTTCTCGACCAGTGTTGCAAATATTTGATAGAAATTTACCGATAAGAATTTCACGGATGCATCACTAGAAAGCATTGGTGCAATATTTAAACAGATACAAAGTGATGGTAAAGAAAAGCCAGTAGCATACTTTTCGAAAAAACTAAATGATTCACAAAAGAGAAAAAAGCAATTTACTTAGAATGTCTGGCAATCAAGGAAGCGGTAAAGTATAGGCAACATTGGCTGATCGGAAGAAAGTTCACGATATTCACAGACCATAAACCATTAGAAGGTATGAACATAAAAGCTAGAACAGATGAAGAACTTGGGTAATTAACATACTATTTGTCACAATATGATTTTCAAATTAAATATATTCCGGGAAAAAATAACGCTGAAGCAGATAGTGTAAGTAGAAATCCAGTACTGGAACCATCCGAAAATACGGAAGAAATACTAAAAATAATGAATCTAATAAAAATAAAAGATATAAAAACAGATCAAAAAGAAAATAGAACACTGCAGAGAACTAAAACAAAATTAATAGAAAAAGACGGAGTATTCTATAAAAAAATTAGAAACAAAGAAAAGATAATCTTATCTACGGAATTAAGTTTAAAACTAATTAAAGAAATACATTCTGAATGGTGTCATATAGAGTTCAAACAAATGACAAACAGGATATCTCCTTATTATACAGCTAAAGGTATAACTGCAAATATAAAAAAAATTTGCCAAAACTGTGAAATATGCATTAAGAACAAATCCAGAGGGCAAGGAAAATATGGACTGATGTCACAATTAGGACCGGCAACAAAACCGTTCGAAATTATGTCAATAGATACCATTGGAGGCTTCGGAGAACAAAGATCGACAAAAAGATACCTCCACCTGCTGGTGGACCATTTTACAAGATACGCATTTATAGTATCATCTAAAACCCAGAGTGCAACGGATTTCATCAAGCTGATAAATAAAGTACTAGAAACCAACAAAATAGGAGTAGTACTCGCAGATCAATACCCGGCAATAAACTCAAGAGAATTTAAGTAATTCCTAATAAAAAATGACACGAAACTGATTTTTACGACTGTCAACGCGCCCTTCTCCAACGGTCTGAACGAGAGACTGAATCAGACCCTAGTAAATAAAATAAGATGCAGGATAAACGAGAAAGAAAAAAAAGAGCTTGGACAACGATCGCTAAAGAATGTTTGGATAAATATAATGAAACAGAGTATACAGTAACCGCCTTTACGCCTAAGTATTTGTTAGATGGCTCAAACACTAGCATTTTACCTGAAGAAATAAAAAGATAAAACAGTAAAGAAAATTGGATAAGAGATAAAGAACTAGCTCTAGAAAGAACAAAAAAATCACACGAATATAACAAAAAGATATTTAACAAGAATAGAAAGAAT
Organism: Vespa crabro; assembly: GCF_910589235.1. NCBI lineage: Eukaryota > Metazoa > Arthropoda > Insecta > Hymenoptera > Vespidae > Vespa > Vespa crabro. The sequence continues at coordinate 1,593,667 of NC_060970.1, read as the reverse complement.
CACCGGTTTAACACAGGAGATATGGTATTTATAGAAGATGGCAATAGGTTGAATAGAAAGAAATTAGACGAATTGAGAATTGGCCCTTTTCCAAATAATAAAAAAAATTTCAGAATCAATATATATAATAAAAACAAAAAAACGAAAACAAGAAACTGGATTCTTCCAGATAACAAAACTTTGTCCAATATCCGAAGATGGTGACGAGGACTAAAAATTGTAGAAATTTTATCTGGGGGAGGGGGGAGATGTAAAGAAAGTATAATCTTTTAAGATAGATTTGCCGCGCTTCTCAGGTCCCGCCCTTCCATTGTCTTTTGTTATCTACAAATCGAGCCGTTAAGATTTGGAAGAGAAACGGGCATTAGGAAATTGAACTCAGACGAGAGAAGTAGCACGAGAGACTACAAAGAAATTTTATACTAGATTATATACCAAATAAAATTTAAGTAGTGTGAATAATAAACATGAATTGTAGTTTCTTTGTTCACAGAGAAACATATTTTCGTTTATCACCCCACCTAATAAATCCGAGATATTATATATATATAACTAACACAATTATATGACACATTCGAGCCCAATGTAGAGGGAGTCTCTATTATCAAAAACTAACGCTATTATAGAGCACACAATAGCAAATAGGTAATAAACATGTAACCGATAAAATAAAAAGACGAAGAGAAAACTAAAAAAGTTATGGAAAGCGATACCGAACTTCGAAAAAGTAAAAGGGACGCAGGAGCTTAAGGAATTCGAAGAAGCGAAACTACCGTTCGACATACGTGTTCTGCGGGTGGAAATGTCTAAAATTTCGTCCCCCCACAAAGCGACGCCAAACTTCGGAAAAGGAGAAGAGACTAAAGAAGGAAGGAAACAAAACCACCACCCGTCGTATGTGTTTTCCGCATAGGAATCTCCAAAATTTCCATCCCCACCACAGGGCCACGGCAACGGCAGATTCATCGCCACTACGCACGGCGGCTTCATCCCCACGGCAGCACCACTTCGAGCCACCTACCGCAGATCGACGGAGGATATAAGCGACTGCATCGCTCGTCTCCACGGTTATATTGGTACATCTCTTGGCGACTACACTTCTCTTCGATAATACTGACCACGGTTATTGTTCAAAACTTAACTTCGATCATACTAACGTACTGTTAGTTTTGTTCTTATTCGAACTTCGTTTAATACTTAGAAATTTCGTCTATAGACTGTATTTAACAATTTTAATACATTAATTTCTTAAGTTTAAATTCAGTGTTCGTTCAATTAACCCCAGCTGTGTTTTCCAGGCAACCTCGTGTAAATCTAAGTTAAAGTCATTAAATTCTCTCGCGAGTCTCAAGATTTTCTTACTACGCAGTCGACAAATTCGAAGCTAAAGCTTCCATTATTCAAGTGAAAACCTTTCACCTTAATTAGAGGTGCGTACGAATCGCATGAGTTATCGTAACCTTATCCAACACCCGACAACTAGAGGAGCATACGAATCGCATGAGTTGCCGTAATCTAATCTAATCCCCAATAACTAGTTAGTTGCACGAGTTATCGTAATTATCCTTTAAATAATAACTTAGGTTATTACTCCTCATACCTACATCTCATCTATTTTTATGTCGAGAACACGACGTGGTGTTATACGGCCGATATTCGCGGCATATTACGATCCGTCTCATTATCACGGAGACTTGAGAATCGCGTCATCCGAGAATACGGACAAACAGGAAATAATTCCATACCATCTCGTGCCTATCACTACTGAAGAAACAATCTACATCCCGAGGGACTCAGCTCCATCCGATCCCAAGGCGACGATCAGCCTGAAGTTTCCAGTCAAAGTTGCCGAGCCAGACGACCGCGTATAGGTGTCCATCCCGTGCCACGAACTGCGCATAACAGGTAACGGTCTAAAAGGACACAAATCTTATGAAGGCTGCAGCTCCTCAAGGTAAGTTCCGAACTTACAAAATTTTTGAGGACCGTACCGAGTGCGACGTAACATAAAACTGCAAAATATACGCGATGTCTTCCGATAAGGCAAACCTCCCCGAAAAAATGAAAACGCGTAGTGCAAGGCCTAGAAGACTAAACGAACAGGAATTAGAAGACGCGCAAAGGAAATTGCTTAATTTCGAATTTCAGTTAGTAGCATGCCGAACAAGCATTATGTGCACGTGAAGACGCGATGAGGCGCGAATCGGAACGACCAAAAATGGACACAGATCCTCTCATCTACATGATGCAGGAAATACATGCCATGAGGAACAAGACTGGTTCAAAATCCGATCAACATTCAATCAACGAAGCATTAGGGATGATACCGCGTTTTGATGGGAAAAATATGCCTCTTACGTCATTCATCAATGCATGCAAAAGAGTTCGTCAAGTGATTTCGGACTATCCCGAGGAACTGTTCACTAAAGCTGCCATACGTAAAATTCACAATACCGCGTACCGCGCCATAGAGAAGTAAGAATTTCGTAACATGAAAACGCTATGTAATCGACTTCGACAGACACTAGAATCCGTACACTCGCAGGAATTCTACAGATCCGAGCTTAGGAATATTCTAATGCGCGAAAACGAACACATGATAGATTATATCGGTAGAGTGAAGGATCTACACGAAGCGCTTATGGACGAAGAAGGTTATAGGAAAGAAGCGTCCGAGGCAAAGAAAGCTGTGATCGATCAACTAGCTCTCGATAGCTTTTACGCCAGACTCCCCATACAGTACTTCCCTTATATGTTAGACCAACGGAGTAAAAATCTGTCAGATGCATGCGATAGAGCGATCGAGTTGCATGCCAAAATGCAGTACGAATTGAATAGGAGAAAAGCCGCGAAATCTTGGCATTCAAAAGATAACAACGAACGACCAGCTAACCATTACTACCATGAGTCGCGGAAAGCAAAAGGGACCAACACATGCGTAGCACGAATTAATGACACACGTGAAATCTGTTCATATTGTAAAAGAGTAGGGCATACACGGGACCGATGCTATAGAAATAGGCAGGAGTCGCAAAGGCATGCTCCTACACATCGTACCACCCTCCTCTTCCTTCTCCTTCTCGCCCACCTCACACATCCCCAGTTGTAGGACCATTCCGCTCTCCTACTAAAGAATGTAAGTACTGTAAAAATTACGGGCATACAATCGAAGAATGTCGTAAGAAGAAGTGGCAGGAACGTCAGTCGGGAAACGCGAGCCACCCTCCGACGAGAGACGCGACTTCGGGGGTAAGCGCGCAAACGCGTCAAATCTTAACGGTAAGGACGCACGAACCAACTACATCCGCACAGTCCGATTAAGTAGTAATCCGAGTTCACCTTCTGTCGCCATCTCCTCCAAAAATCTTAAGGGAGAAATCGAATTCTTAGTAGACACAGGGTCAGAACCGAATATTTTAAAAATAGGTAAGGCAGACGATTATTTGATGTGTAACGAGATAAATAAAATAAACCTAAGTGAAATTACGAAGGAAACGGTGAGTACGTACGGAATGTGCACTGTTGGCGTCTATGGATATCCCGTAGAATTTCACATTGTTCCCGACTCCTTTCCCATCCCACATGGCGGCATTATCGGTTCAGATTTTTTAAAGAATGCTGCGAAAATAAACTTCATTAAAGAACACGTGGAATGGCATCGAATGCCTTTCGTCAAACCGAAGGAGATAACCATTCCGGCGCGAACGGATAATATAATAAAAATAAAAACATTAAAGAAAGAAAATAAAACAGGATATATGCCTTCGCTAAAACTAGGTGAAGGAATATACGCTTGTGAAACCATTGTAAACATCAACAATGCACGAATTTCTCGAAACAATGCAATGTTTTTATCAAGGTATTTAATACAAAAGAGGAAGACGTAAATGTGGCGATTCCGAAAGTCGAACTCGAAGATTTCGATACGTTCAATACATTCATTATATCGAGTCCAGAACGTGAAAACACGGACAAAGAGAAAGACAAAATAGGAGACCCTCATCTCCCCGTCAAAAACAATCCGTCGAATTTGACCAGTAAGTCAGGAATGCGGGCCTTATCTCCCCTAGGGCGAGATAACGACGCACGAGACATAGAACGCTTTATGCACGAGACCGAGATTACGCAATCGATAAGGCCGCCACGAGTCCTTCCCTCCCTCTCCTCTCACATTCGCTCTTGTAAGTCAGTCATTAACACAACTAACGAACGCTACGCTATAGCATTAGATAACATAGATTTAAAGTCACTAAATACGGAAGAAATCGTAACAGCAAAACAAATGATAAGAGAATCATTAGAGCATTTACCTGGAGACAAGCTCACCTATACCAATACAATAACACATAAGATAGAAATGGTAGATTCGACACCAATCTTCGTTAGGCAGTATCGATTTCCTGCCGTTCACAAAGACGAAATAAACAAACAGATAAACGAACTCTTGGAAAATGAAGTTATTCAGCCCTCGACATCACCATATAATTCTCCTCTATGGATCGTTCCAAAGAAAGCAGGCGCCGACGGAAAGAAACGATGGCGATTAGTAATCGATTACCGTATGTTAAATGAAAAAAAAGGCAAAGATAGCTATCCTTTACCCAACATCTCGGAAATATTAGATCAACTAGAAGCGCGAGGTACTTTAGTACATTTGATTTAGCATCCGGATTTCATCAGATCGCAATGAGTAAGGAAGACGCTCCGAAAACGGCTTTCTCGACTGCTTACGGTCATTATGAATTCACGCGAATGCCTTTCGGTCTAAAGAATGCTCCTTCCACATTTCAAAGACTAATGAACTTAATTCTCACGAGACTGCAAGGAAACGAATTCTTCGTTTACCTAGATGACATAGTTATCTACTCCAGCTCTTTATCAGAACACATTATTAAATATCGAAAATTATGTGATCGATTGAAAACCGCAGGATTAAAGCTACAACCAGAGAAGTGCAACTTTCTTAGGAAAGAAGTAATGTACTTAGGGCATATAATAAGTTCAGACGGTATGAAAACCGATCCAGGAAGGATAAGTGCAGTAAAAGAATTCCCAGTACCACGCTCAGCCAAGAACATTAAGCAGTTCTTAGGACTAGCCGGTTACTACAGACGATTTATACCTAATTTTTTAGCAATAAGCAAACCACTTACGAACCTTTTAAAAAAAGATGTTCCATTCAAATGGGAAAACAATCAAGAGCATGCATTCAGAACGCTAGTAAATCTACTATGTCAGGAACCACTTCTCCAATATCCAGACTTCTCGAAACCTTTCGTTGTTACTATCGATGCATCTAATTACGCTATATGTAGTATACTAAGTCAAGGCGAAATAGGCAAATATTTACCTATTACATATACATCTAGACTTATCAACCAGGCGGAACAAAACTATTCCACAATAGAAAAAGAGCTCCTAGCTATTATTTACGCAGTAAATTACTTTAGGTCCTATCTCTAAGGTACTAACTTTTCACTCGTAATGAACCATAGACTGTTAGTATGGTTAAATTCAGTTAAAGATCCAACATCAAGACTAATACATTGGAGTTAAAATTAGCCGAGTATGAGTATAGTATAGTGTATAAAGCAGCAAAAAGAAACGTGAACGCGGACGCATTATCAAGAAAACCCGTTGAAATACATAAACAAATACTCCCCAAAGTAGGGACAAGCTCAAGTGAGGAAGAATTATACGTTTATATATAATTATATATATTAAGAAATTAAGGATAGATTAATCATGCATAATAGCAATATTGCTTTTTTCACAACAACCAACAGAACACCGATCGACATAAACGCAAAGAAACTCGCCGACAATAACAAACTACCCACCATTACTTACGCAACTCTCGGCAGAGTGAAAATTACTAAAATGGGTAGAAGATATCTAATAGCATTACCCGTCAAGGAGAGAATATCGCTTTCAACGCAATTAGAAATCTTAGATGAATTCCTTCATTCTCTTCTCGACGCGGCGATGGAATTACAGTTACAAATCATCGCGATCACTAGAGGACCAGTGGGCGATATATCCTGGGCCAACGTCAAACGGAAAATTCATTCAATCTTCTTAGAAAGCGAGACGAAAATTATTGTACTAAAGCACGAAATTGTAATTCCTAAGGAGATTGAACAAATAGGCATTATATATGATAACCACTCGACACCATTAGGCGGACACGAAGATGTTCCTAAAACTTACCTAAGAATTAGACAAAAGTATTATTGGCCGAACCTGAAGCGAGATATACGAAATTTTATACATCAATGTAAAAGCTGTAAGACGAAGAAGCTTGTCAGTCTAAAGACTCATCAGCCAATGACTATCACCGATACGCCCGGGAAGGCTTTCGATAAAATATCAATGGATATCGTAGGTCCGCTATCGACCACGAAATCCGGGAAAAGTTATATATTAACCGTTCAAGACCTTATTACTAATTATTCGTTGGCAATTCCTCTTCGACAAGCTTCTTCGGAAGAAATAGCAGATGCGTTTATAAAGAACGGAATCTCCAAAATATCCATCCCCACCACAGGGCCACGGCAACGGCAGATTCATCGCCACTACGCACGGCGGCTTCATCCCCACGGCAGCACCACTTCGAGCCACCTACCGCAGATCGACGGAGGATATAAGCGACTGCATCGCTCGTCTCCGCGTTATATTGGTACATCTCTTGGCGACTATACTTCTCTTCGATAATACTGACCACGGTTATATTGTTCAAAACTTAACTTCGATCATACTAACGTACTGTTAGTCTTGTTCTTATTCGAACTTCGTTTTATATTTAGAAATTTCGTCTATAGACTGTACTTGACAATTTTAATAAATTAGTTTGTTAAGTTTAAATTCAGTGTTCGTTCAATTAACCCCAGCTGTGCTTTCCAGGCAACCTCGTGTAAATCTAAGTTAAAGTCATTAAATTCTCTCGCGAGTCTCAAGAATTTCCTACTACGCAGTCGACAAATTCGAAGCTGAAGCTTCCATTATTCAAGTGAAAACCTTTCACCTTAATTAGAGCTGCGTACGAATCGCACGAGTAAAGGCAATATCATCCTTACCCGACAACTAGAGGTGCGTACGAATTGCACGAGTTGCCGTAATCTAATCTAATCCCCGATAACTAGAGGTGCATACGAATTGCACGAGTTATCGTAATTATCCTTTAAATAATAACTTAGGTTATTATTCCTCATCCCTACATCTCATCTATTTTTATGCCGAGTACACGACGTGGTGTTAGGAAGTATCACCTACGGCGGATACTCGCGGCATATTACGATCCGTCTCATTATCACGGAGACTTGAGAATCGCGTCATCCGAGAACACGGACAAACATGAAATAATTCCATATCATCTTGTGCCTATCACTACTGAAGAAATAATCTACATCCCGAGGGACTTAGCACCATCCGATCCCAAGACGACGACTAGCATGAAGTTTCCAGTCAACGTTGCCGAGCCAGACGACCGCGTATAGGTGTCCATCCCGCGTCACGAACTGCGCATAGCAGGTAACAGTCTAAAAGGACACAAATCTTACGAAGGCTGGAGCTCCTCAAAATAAGTTCCGAACTTAAAAAAATTTTGAGTTCCGTACCGAGTGGGACGTAACACTGGCTACACAGAGACGATCCTGGACGTTTCTTTAGCCAACGAACACCTTGCGGCAAGAGTCGCAGGCTGGTAAGTGATCGAAGATTACACCGGGAGCGATCACCAGTACATCCTATTCGACGTATACGATAAGAGGCCAACCGTGACAAGCGCAGCGCGACCCCCCGGAGGAACATCGCAAAAATGGATCGAGAGAGGCTGTCTCTAGCCATTGATGAAGGTTGGAGATCCCATCAAATTGAACCCGCAAGTCTATTGCCAACTGCACAAGCCAGGATGATGACCGCAGCAACTATACAACTCATCCAAAAAGCTTGCGCAATAGCGGTGCCAAAGAAGAGCACGAAACAGCAGAGGCGTCCTGTATACTAGTGGACGAACGAGATCGCAGATCTTCGCAAGAAGTGCTTAAGGCTTCGCCGGTTAGCACAACGAACGAAGCTGCTTAGGCCACGGCTGCACGCGGCCGTGAGGGCAGCGGGCGATCTTGTTACCCACCAGTATGGATTTCGATTTGGCCTCTCCACCATCCACGCAGTCCAGGAGGTTGTCACGGCCGCTAAGATGACGGAACGCGGGAATCATTTATCTCGCCCTTTGTGTCTGCTGGCCACCTTAGACGTGAGAAATGCCTTCAACTCCGTTAGGTGGGACTTGGCAATGGAAGCGCTCGAACGTAATTTCAGTGTCTCCGAGTGTCTACTTCGAATACTCTAGGACTACCTGAACGAGCGCTTCCTAGAATACAATACAGGCGATGCCCCGAGAAGCATGGAGTTGACATCGGGGGCAGCCCAGGGCTCCATACTGGGACCAGATATCTGGAATATCTTCTACGACGGTATCGCGCGGGTAATCTCGATCGATCTACTAGCCCAGGATAGACAATTCGTCCACCAGCAAAAGCCCGTTCTGGGAAAGGAGGAGGCACTAAGCATCGCCAGGTCTAACACCATCAAAGCCTGGCAAAGCAGATGGGAACAGGAGCTTAGGGGCAGATGAACTGCCCGACTCATCAGCCGGCTAGACAACTGGCTAAATCGGAAGGCGGGGGAGGTCGACTTCTACTTTACCCAATTCTTGACAGGGCATGGCCTGTTCTGCTCATACCTCGCAAAAGTGATGAAGGTAGCAGACGGCTACTGTCCCTATGACGACTCGACCGCCGACAACGTCCACCACACGTTCTTTAAATGTACTCGGTGGAGCGTCGAACGACTCGCCTTGGAGCAGGACCTCGGAGACATCTCGCCAGACAACCTTGTCGAGAAAATGCTCCGAAGTCAGGAGGAGTGGAACAAGGTGGCCTGGTACGTCAGGGCCATCTTGCGCAGAAAAAAGAAGAAGATGGGCGGCCTATAGACGCGCCCCTAACGTTGCTCCAGGCTCCTGCCCCGTAGAGCCGAAGAGAGAGTCCCGTAAAGGGACCTGATGCAGTGGCGCCATCCGAAAGTAATGCCCCATGGCGGTGCCGGGATGGTTTCATTATGCCACTAGGATGGATATGAGTCGGTAGTGCCTATTCCAACGGTGAGCCCGACACTCCAGGGACTATGGGGGACTTATGGGGGACTCAAATGGTAATGGGTTCCTCTGGCGAGCGGGGTCTTTGGGTTAGTGCATAAAGATTGGCATTCTCAGACCATCAAAAAAAAATTATTAAATTGTATATATTTATTTATATTCCATGTTTCCCTAGGTGTAGTGACAATCATTTCATATAATAAATCTGGTACTACTGGTCCCTTTGATGAAATATCTTCTAATAAAGTATTTGGTGCATTTCCAATATCTTATTTTTCATTGTCAGATTGTTATTTTTTTAATTATTAGTTTTGCTGATTAGTTGTCTGTGCACTAAATACAATCACAAATATGTTAAGATATCTCCCACTAAATACAATGATCATCCATAAACACTGCATAAAAGGTAGCCATGAATAACTATATTAATGATTAATTAAGATGATTTTAATAAAAAGTTCTAAAAGTCCAATTGTTTCCAAAGGCGAGTAATTAGTTCCAATCTTTATGTCGTGTGTTGGTAGTGATATATTTCAGCGTAGTTTCGTCTAGTAAATAATACCACATTAATTCGTCACTGTCAAAAAATAGGCTGTCAAATCGAAAGAATATCTATAGAATATCTATAGAAACGACTTATAGGAGGAAAAGAACTAGGCATGAGTATTCCCCAACAGAGAAATTGCTATACAAAAATTTCACTGAAGAAACTCCAATCATCTCACCATTTCTGAACTTGTGATTATCCTTCTTTGTGTCGTGCACTAAGCTTCTATGTTAAAGGAGCATCAGAAATCAATCCATTCTTACTGTTTCTTGATCTAACATTATTTATTCATCGCCGCTTCGTTATCTATCAATAAACTCGGCTGTCATCTTCAGTAATAATGTCACCAACTGCACGAGCTATATCGTCTGATCAGTACCACAGTCCATTAACAGCTTCTTAGCGATAGCGCAGCCTCATCAATACTGACTGGCAGTCCATTCCTCCAGTCAATCTGCACTCAAGTGAAATACGGGAGGCAGCCATCAAATCAACTAAATACAATTTCAGGAAAACTATCGGCGAACTAAAGCTGACTACTCTCAAAGCACTTTCATCTTGTTCTCATATCAAGAGTAGGGGCGTAATCCTTAATTTAAAGATCTAGTGACAAATTCTGACGAACAAATGCGTAAACGAGACTTATGGACTTATGGTCTTTAGGACTGAAAGCGGCGAGTATTAAGTCTACATACTATTACAACACAGCTCCTAGTTGCACTTAGCTGCCATCATCTCCCCAGGCATTATAACGTTGATAAAGGCGCATTCCCATGAATTAGGGCGTTCATTACACCACTCAATCTTCCTGGGGTACAACAGAATAACCGCATCGTCAGCGTTTGCACATCTGGTTTGCACACCATTCGGCTTCCGTTCTGCAAGCTACATCTGCTGCTGTCTCAATAACTATCATCTGTAATCATTTAGTTTTAATCATGGTAGATAACAATTCTATTTCATGATAGATGGCACCTTTACTAGATGTTATTTCCCGATGAGCGTTGGTATCCTTTCAAGGCTATACAATCGTATGAAATCCTAGTTTTATATGCCCTGTCGAACTTCAACCGCTAATTTTTTCTCTGATTGCATTTCGATAAAGATCATTATATCTACTATAGCTCCTTGTGCTCAGGCTTTGTCTATGCGTCATATACAATATTGTCAAAATTTTATAGCAACGATTTTGTTGCGAATTCGTTTCAGCCATTTCGGAATTTCTGAAAAGTCAGTTCGCCAACCATCTTGGTTCCGCATATCTCTTGGACCGTAGTTAAAAATACAGATAGTCTACGTTATTTGTTTATTATTGTAAAAAACAATATATTCTTCTTCTACTTTCTCCTACTACTTCGAATCTATCATCTAAATGAAACATTTTTTGCCTTTCCAAAATATAACTATTTGAAATCCTTTTATGCTAATAATTTTCACACAACTGAATATAGCTGAGTATTTAGACATTTGTCGCATCACCAATAAATATAATTTATTAGATGTAATATATTAAAAATACAAGAATGATGATAAAGATTTTTAAAGTCTAAACTAGCTGTTACAAATTACAAATTGCAAAAATATAATAATATAAAATATAAAATAAACGAATAACATTTTTCAAATTTGCTACTTGCATTTTCTGCTATAAAATTCGAACGTAATTCATAAAATTATTGGAAAGCTGCAAAAAAATAACAATAAAATGCATTTTTTATAATGCATTTTATTATATTATAAATATGAAGTTTCAATTTTAAATATGCAGTTTTATCAACCATTATTTAAAAATTGAGCAAATTTTTTAGTAAACTTCTTTAATATTTGATCAAGTAAATGCGCTCTAATCAATTAGTTTTTGTTCAAATAAGAACATTATCGACGATTATAATCTTCATTTTTCTCAATTTTTGTAGATAAAATCATGTTGTTGCCGAAATAATTAACAAATTACATTATTGCAAAAAGCAATCGACTTTTGTGTATCCCTATTTATTTATACAGTCTCCAAATAATTGATAATACTAATTATATTTACTTATTGCCATTGTTAACATTAAATTAAAACCTTCGCTGAACAATTTTCAATAATGAAGTATCAACAAATCGATTTATAATATCGTATCGATATATAATATCGATATTATAATATCGACAGATATATAATATCGTAGATATTTCACAGATTCGGTTTTTTACATTGTTATTATTTTTTCAGAATGCATATCATACTTTTTATCAGAATTATGGAAAATGTTCTAATATTCAAATTATGTAGGATTTCTTAGGATTTACTTATAAGAAATTAAAGAATCCTCTATCAAATATAATTAATTACTTAGCTTATAAAAATGCGAAAACCATTTCGAATTGATATGTGTATGTATTCAATGACGAATATACAATTATTCTTCATTCATTATTCCTTTGAATTAAACGTTTCTGTAGACATAAACGTATATGGAAAAGCAAAATTCCGTTTCTTCGAAGAAATTATAGAACTATCACTAGTGTCACTTTTATAATTAAGTATAGAATCATGTATATTTGAATTATTCACATTTTCATCATACATTTCAAATTCCAAGCAATCCTCATTACCCTTATCTTGAAAATCAGCACTAAAGTAGTCTATTTTCGGGAATCAGAATGTGTGCTATAGAAGATTGTTGGTGAATGGTAATAGTTCCTCGGTAAACCAAGAGATAACAAATTTCTTTCGCAATATCCACATCTTAAAATAACAGACATGCACACAAAACAAAGATTATACCATTATAGCAGATACATCGATTTCTAGAACAAAGCTGAAACGTCACCGCTATGGTGGTACCGATCGCATAGGGTCAAAATTATTTAGGTTATCATACGATTTTACACTTACTGTTTAATTGTTTCTGATTACAAACTACTAGTAATAAAGATCTTTTTGAAGATTGCGAGTGAAGCTGGCTATTCAAATAAGTCAAATGTTGTTGCAAATAATAGTAGAAGCTTTCTATTGTCGGGTAAATTCTTAGAAATGACTTTTGGCAGTAAATAATGACCAATTGGTCGTCAAATTAGAGATTCAATGTAATAGTTTATGCGTTTGTAAGATGTAAAATATTAATACTAACAAATAAATTTCGGATAAAGAGCTAGTGATAAATTCAATGTTGTATATTAGAACATATCGCGCAAGTTGCATGATATATTGTATTTGTATTTTTCATAAGTGTTCATTATGTTACAGTAGATCATCCTTTTGTACTAAATAAGGCTATCATATTGAAAATATTTAATATTATTGTTATCAAAACCATCAGCAGATAAAATATTTGTTAGTTACACAGAAGTTAAATATCAAATTCTTTTGCTAATATATAATAAATTTTACGAATGAAAACAATTATCTATTAATAATAAATTTTGAGTATTCTCTGAATGGGCAGTTAACTGCTTATGAGCATAGAAAACATTACAAAGCAAACAAGACATTAAAAAATAGAAACTATAGTTCTTTCTAATACATAATTATTGAATAGTTTACAGTGCAGGCCATAAGAAAAAGAAATTAAAGATATTTGCCATAGTTAAAATATACACTCGTAGAAATGATCAACAGAAATTTTTTTTTTAATATTTATGTTCATGGCGTTGCGTTTGTAAGAACTTATACCTACATTTTAGTGACACCAACTGCGTGTAGTTATAACGAAACTGTTTTCATTATAAAGTATAAGTAATCCTCGTATAAGGCGGTACTTAAACAATATGGCTTGGATATAACGCGGTCTTGGAATTAAAAAATTTTAACTTGTTACTTTATATATTTTTAAAAATACTTATATGCATTAGTTTTTAATCTTTCGTATGTTGGCATAAAAAAATCGATGAAATGTTTGAAGATCGTAATCTGTTCGTAACTTTTACAATTTTATATATGTACTATCATTTACTTCATACTTTGTATGTTATCTTAGGTTTATGAATTACTTTAATTAAATAAAAATGTATTTCTTTTGTCATGTGTTATAATTTTAAAAAATATATAAAGTATATAATTTGAAAAGAAGTGTAAACAATTTGAAAAGGATTTGCAACGATTTTTTTTATTATATCCGAGTCTCGTTTAATATGATTTATATTATACAACATTTCTATGAAATAGAACATCAGCGTTATACAAGGGTTACTTATAATCAAAAATAAAACTGATTGAAGATAGTATGTAAAAGTGAGAATAGTGAAAGTGAAAATGAATTTGTAAGAAACGTAAAAAACGTAAAGAAACGTAATGGCATATCCTAACTATTCAGAACAAATAGAGGACTCAAAACTGACGGATGAGAGGATATATCAGAAAAGGACGATTTACCATTTAGCTTTTCTTTTAAAACTTTTCCGCGAACAGCAGGACTACAAGTATTTCAGGGCATAAAAGAATCGTTAGATTTTATAAAATTATATTTCACGATATTGATGGATAAAAGAATATCATATATATTGATGGATAAAATAATAAAAGACTAAAGAATATGCAAAAAAGAAGATAAGTGAAAAACAGTTATCTCAAAATCAATTAAGCATTCGTAGTAGATGTAACACATGAAAAATTTATGGCTTTTATATTAGAATAATGCTTACTTTAACTCTTATCACTTCGTTGGCTCTGCTACGGAGCTATCGTTCATTTCTTCCTTAACACTAAACCTACCACGAGTTGTGAAATGACCGTTTTTAAAATTTCGTCTAAGATTTCCTGTATACAACGTTATTGTATCCCCATTTAACTTCATGACTTTTCCTATATTAATCCTTTCGCAGTTTCAAATTTCGCAAATTCAATCTAAAGGGAACACCACGGACGAGAAGACGCATATATGGACGCGAGTAAGCTTTGTGACGGCAGCAGATCTGTTGGGCGAATTTAATGGAAGTGGCAATAATTTTGATAAATAGATAAAGACAGTTAAAATTCCTGAAAGCTATGTTGGAGGATGATTGTGACAAAGTCCTGATCTGATTGAGATTGAAGAAAACAGCATTCAAGTTATTTCATTGCAGAACAGAATATTTGGGAATGCCGCTCGAGGAATTCGTCGGGAAATTGAAAGCAATGTTTTGGCATCGCGAAAGCAGAGTCATATTACGGAAGAAATTTAAGGATCGCGTTTGAAGAAAGGATGAAAGTTTTCATGAACATATCCCTGCGAAAATCATTATAGATAACAATGTTCCAACAGGCTAGGTCGAGTTGATGGAGCACATCGTAGATGGCATATACAAAGTTCTCTGACAGCCAATTTTTTGTAATTGGAAATAAAGTACTAGATAAGTGATCGACACGGTTTCTAGTACCATTAGTTATAATAAGCTATAAATTCCGATTTGTGTTTGCTATACAGTTCTCCTTTATATCTTATTTTTTTTTCTTTGTTTTTTTTGGGGGGGGGATAGGCGAGCAAGCAAAGTGATTTACCATTTCCGTATCGCATTATAATAAACATCTTTTTTATACTCAAAATAGCACTATACTCTGGACAATAAATATAACCTCTCAACTTTTAAGGGCATTCGTATAATGATCCAAAGCTAAGTCTCGAAGAAACAGTTTGTGATCATCACATTTCTATAGAAAAAGATTTAATGGATGAAAGAATTTTGAGAAAAAATTCGTGGAAACAACTTAGCGAAATCGCAGCGTATATGGACATAATCAATGCGGTGGACGGAATGATGAAGCGATGGGTGGTAAACTATTTCTTCGATCTGACGGTTTCACAAGAAGTAGTGATAGGGCAAGAGGTAACAGTGATAAATGCTGTTGTAAGTATGGCATGTGAGAACATATAAGCGCGAACCGTCTGACAAAGAAGCTGAGCTCCAAAAGCTTCGAGTGCCGTGCGTATGGACATATTACGCCGAAATGTCCGAAGAGGAAAGATACAACGAAGGAAGCAGCAATTTTGTCTGTTTTGAGTGCAATTCGCAATAAATGTACGTTAATCACATTTGTGTTATTATATATTAACATAAGTAATTAAAATATATAATTTATTATATAAAATATTAGAAATTTTACTAGATGTTGTACGAATAATGTTACTAGAAGAATACTTAAATCTATCTGACTCTGTGCTTGTAAAAAAAATGTACATGTATATATATCATTAAATTCAAAGAATTTTTGATGTAATCAAAGAATAGAAAGTTCGTATTTTATATAATATTTGTCAATTTAAAAAAAGGATTATAATATCATCAGAAATAATTGTTTTAGAACAAGACATTTACATTAGGATCTACTTAGTTCATCCTCTACTTTTATTATTTACTTGTACAATGTCCTTAAAAATATTTGTCGTTCAAATTTCATATTTTGAAAAGTCGATTGAATTTCATCAAATGTTAATTCCGAATCAAATTCATTGCCTTTAAACATTATATATTACATTGTTACGATCATCAATGGCAAACTGACTTTAATACAATTCTAACAAAACATTTGTATGAAAATTATATTCTCTAACCTTCCATATAAAGTTTCATTAATTATAACGTGATAAATGTTTTTAATACTTTTTTATTATGACAATAATTAGACTACATAACATGATTTTTACGCAAAATTACACTATGCTTGATTTCGTATTATCGGATTGTTAAAAATGTCTTTTCATTAATTAATCAATTTTTTTTTCTGTGATCTTAACTCAGATATGAAAAATATACAAATAAGATTAAACAAGATACCATTCTTAACATTAACAAGCTAAAAGTTATTTTAAAAATACAATTTAAATATAGAAGGTGTCGATAAGGCTAATCAATATGCAAGTTCATATTGTTTAATGAGAAAATCATGTAATTGGCGGGGAAAACTTTTTTTCTTGGGATTAGAGATATGCGCAACCAGTAGCTACATCTAATATAAGGTGTCAGTTATAAGAGAAAATAAGACAACTATGTCACATTTTATGTTTGTCCGGAGATTGCTGGAACAACTTATATGTGATTTTCGTGATGGAGCATCTTTGATAGTTACAGCAGATCGAACAATAACATAATAGACTATTATGTTTATTAACCCATTTTCATTACAGGCGTATATATACGTTCAATTTTCCTGGTCACTATCACAGGAGCGTATATATACACGGCTGCGTTCGGCATTGAATCCAAATATTTAATTAATAAAATAACATACTCCCTAACAGTATAAGCTGCTATTTTTCAAAGCAAAAACATATCAGCAATAAAATGGAAAGACAAAAAAGACGTAGAAATGTTATCAACAATGTACTCTTTCGAGTTTGCTGATACCGGAAAAATTAATTTCAAAACCAAAGGAAAAGTTATAAAGTCTACTGTAGGTTTAGATTATAATAAAAATATGGGAGGAATCGATGGAGATGATCAAATGTTATGTAAATTTCATATTATGCGACGGTATCACAAAGCATACAAAAAGATTTTTTTTTATTGCGTCGATATGATGTTTTTGAATAGTTATATTATTTTCAAGAACATTCATAAAGATAGAGCATTTCACGTGTTCAAACAAAAACTTCCTGAAGAAATTATTGCAAATATTATAGGAAAAATAAATGCACCAAGAAAAACACGAAAAGTTTCAACGTCCGTATCATTGCCACCAAGATTTTCTGGACAACATTTTCCAATGGTCATATCATCAACTTCATCAAAATAAGCTCAAAAGCGTTGTATTGTTTGTTTACAAGAAAATAAAAGGAGGGAAACTATTTATCAGTGTGAAAATTGTGAAGTTCTTATTTGCATCCTACATTTCAAATACTACCACATTGAACAAAATTTCTAACAAATAATGCTGAAAAATGATTTTTTTTACTTTTATACAATTTTACATCTAAATATAAAATAAAAATTTTTCGGTGAAATGGGCCTTTTTTCTTATTTCCATATGATGCAAATGGGATAAAGCTGTTGTAGATTCCAACATTACTATAACATATAGGTACATTTTAATCTCAAAATCAAAAACGCATACAAAAGAAAGTATATTTTTT
Organism: Vespa crabro; assembly: GCF_910589235.1. Taxonomy (NCBI): domain Eukaryota; kingdom Metazoa; phylum Arthropoda; class Insecta; order Hymenoptera; family Vespidae; genus Vespa; species Vespa crabro. The sequence goes on along the minus strand of NC_060970.1, from coordinate 1,575,930 downwards.
AATTATTTTAACATTATTTTTCTATACTTTCGGAGATGAGCCATCTGCAGAATGATGATGATTCCATGCATACCCGTATCGAATGGCATTATAAAAACAAATCCGTATATACCCAAAATGAATAGTGCATACACATGAGAAAATGGAAAGTTCATAATTCATACATTATTAAAGAAATGTTGTAGGCAAATATATTTAACTTTAAAAATTTCTCGAAAGAATTTAATTGACCTTTTGTTTAAATCATTTCAATTCTTTTATTTCAATTATTACAGAGAAATAAGTATGAGATCAAATAGGAATTCAATTAGCGTTAAATATGATTTTTATGGAAACAATATAAAAATTAAAATCTTAAGACAGTACGTTTTAAAGCAAAATGTTATGAAATATATATAAAATGTCTACGATACTAAAAATCCACTATCATTCAAAGAAAAAAAATTTATCCTCAATGGTTTTTAAAAATCTTACCCCGAGAAAATTTATTCACTTGTATAATTTAGTAATATTATTATCTAAATATATTAATTGACGTTTGTTTATATTTGTGATCCGTGATTGACAATAAACACCATCTTTTATTGTAATAATTATTTATTAAGAGAAATTATAAAAGAAATTATAATTCTAGAACGATACAAAGATTGTCATATCCTATTGTTAATGATGTTTCGACTTTTACTACTCGTATCCTCATAGATGAATACTCTATGTGCATGACAACATTAATTGATTAAGTTTTACTTATTAAATTAGAGAATTTATTCCAGCTAAAAAAAAATGTAAACCTTTTCGTTTTTGCAATAGAATAGTACCTGTTTAATGTAATACTTTCCGCAGCTAAAAGGGAAGCATGCTACTTTTCGCGACTAAAAGCAAATTGTACTTCTTTTTACGACGGTCTACTAAAACATCCTTTTCGCTGCTAAAAGGCACAACATACTTTTCTTTGTTTAAATAAGTGAAAATAACCAAAAACTGATGCATGGATAAAACTTACCAAAGATTTCGACACGATCTTTTTACAGAATTTACAGATCTTAAAATATTAAAAAATTAATACGAAAACATAAAGGAAAGAAAATAGCAGAAATGTGGGAAACATAAATTGTATGTGAGGATACAGGAGTTGAACCAGCTAATTATAGATATTAATTTTACAACTATTTACAAAGATATTTTAGGTACACAACAGGATTAGGATAGGAATACGGTGATGATGTAGTTCAATGTAAATATATAATTTTTTTCTATGGATTTGTTATTAAATATTTAATCTTTTTAAGAAATTATTCTAAATGATGAAATAAAAGAAAATCGTACAGATGAAAATTAATTAAAAGATAATATAATAGTAATTTACCAGACTAATCAAAATTATTTACATGATTTAGTTGAAGAATCATAAGTAAATGTTTCTAGTACACATTAAGTGTAATTCTTTTAAATGTATCAAAAATGTTTGGTCGTGAAAAAATATCAAAATGAATGTGTTGATGTGAGAGCTTTACTAAAAATTCCCAAATTCGAACAACTACTATTAAAAAGCAACAGTAATATAGGAAAAAGTAAGACACTACAAAAATCAAATAAGTTGGTAAAACCATCAATAAATAAAAGACCGAATGAAAATAAAGAAAATAATACAATTTCTTATACTGCTTCTTTAGAAAAAGATTATCTATCGATACATCACTGGGTTATAATTGATTCGGCTAAATTTCGAATTATCTATTTGAAATCTATCACTAAATTCCGAAGCTTTGTTCAAATCACTAATTATTTACATCACATTACATCACATAGAGGATAGAATATTCACCAACATCACGTAAGAGTCTGTTCGAATCAATTATTCACATCATAACATATAAATCAGTAGAACCTCGATTTCCGAACATTGATTAGCCAGATAAATATTGAGGATATGTGGCGATCAGCGACATTAACATATATTATCATATCATTGTTGATTGATCTTTATTTTCTAAAGCTTTATGTCGAAATGTAATTATACCGTTTTATCAATTCAAACGTAACGTGAAATATTAAGTCGGTTAAATAGTGGTAAAATAATAATTAAAATAGCAGCGTCTTGTGGAATTGGAAAATCAACAGTTTGTGACATTATAAGACGAAAGTGTGAAATTCTAAATTATAGTGAGAGTTGATTGCAGTGCACACGAAAAAATATGAAATCTGTTAACAATAAAATTCTTGACATGGCTACGTATCAACGGTTCTGTCGAAAAAAAGGCAGAGGATATCTGGTCCTATCGTATACGAAAAAGCTATATAGTACAATCGAAAATTGAATGAAGATTATAATTTCAAAGCATCATCGGGTTGGTTAGCAAATTTCAAATCACGTTACGATATTCGTAGACTATGTGTCAGTCAAAAACCTTCATCGGATAAATCTGCAGCTTTAAAAAAGAGTTTGTCGAATATCTAAGAAAAGAAAATCATATGTTGGAAAATGTGCATAACGCAAATGAAATTAGCTTGTTATGGAAAACATTTTCGCAAAAGACATGTGTCAACATGAATGCTTAACACCGGGTCATAATGGTCGAATCACGGCTCTTGTCCCGTGACAAGATTCCCACTTTATTAATTGGAATGAGTAATAAACCTCGATGTTTCAAAAGATATACATTTAAGTACTATGCCTATTACATATACGATCAGTTCCAGAAAAGTGCTTAGATGAATTATAACATTTTTATTGAATAATTTTCAATGATTTTTATTCCAGCAGTGGAATAACGAACACTTAAAAACGGACAAGTGAGAGAAAGTTATTATTGATAGATAACACTGTTTACTATGTCAACGATGCTTGTCAACAATGCTTTTGGGCTGAATTTTATTAACGTCTTTTGTCTATGGACGAAGAAGATTTTCGATTATTTCACGCACTCATTTAACGTTGTGATCCATAAAGTAGATTTTTAAAACATATCAGTTTTGCTGATATGTATAGATTATCATCTATACACACACAAATATTATCTTTCATTTAAAAGACATTTTAACTCCTTACCCTATAATATTGTGCGAGATAACACCAACAATGGAAAATTGCACAAAATGTAAAATTATTTCTTGTTCAATGATCAATTGGTAGTAATTATTTATCAAACATCTTGCAAAATAAAATTAGTTGTATCTTACACATACATTTACATATCAAAAGACATGTACGATTTGCACAATTTCGAACGCTCAGCCTAATCGTGAAAAAGCTCGATGTGTGACTGATCTTGTTTATGCCAATATGCTATTGGAACTTAAATTGTAAGGCAATAAAATTTGTTTGCGATAACTTAGTCCTAACGTATTTTGTAAAATATTTCTACATCCAAATTTACTCTCTAAATATTCAAAACCACTGTTTGTATGTTGAATTATCTAGCATTATAGCATTCTATGGCTCCATATAAAGGACAAATTTCCTAACGAATTTACCACGGGTTTTTGCCTTTTCGAAAATAAAAAAAGAAAATTTGACGAAAATGTTCTTTATTTTCTAACATATTTAATATTTCACAAAAAAATATAATAATTAACTGATCAAAACAAAATCTTATTAAAATAATACCAAAAATGTCACTTTTATAAAACGAAAAATAATATTTGCATACGTAAAGTTGATAAAGCTTTTAAAAGTTACTTTTTGTCAACAAGTGGAGAAAACAGAATGAATAAATTTATATATTTATATATTACAAGAAAAATTTTCTATGGCTTCGCCCATCCTTATTTTTTTATGTTGAAGATGTCCATAGAATAGAATCTAATATATTGGATAGTATATTATATAATATATTATTAATGTATGAATATATGAATGTAACTGAAACAGAACTGAGTAGTGGAACTACGTTCCGTACTAAAATAACGAAGCAGAGACGGAACGGAAACAGAAGTACGATTGAATTGAAATATGTAAATCAATCTTTAAAAGCCGAACATGAGAAATACGAGTGAGAACAGTGATTTAATATTCACAGATGCGCTTCCATACCATCTTCCGATGCAAAATATTAATCTTATTGTTGCTCTTTACTGTCCGTGTTTAAATACATTTCAGAAAAAGCCTGATGTAATCTTTTTAAAAAGAAATAAGAGTAAGGAAAAGTGTGCTGACATAATCTCAAATAATAAAATAGTAAAAGTTAGTATTACAGATAATAATCGTCTAAATGTTTTTAACACTAACCGTACAACAGTTTCTCAAATGACCGGTTTTGGATTTTGAATACAAATTCTGCATTCACTATTATTTTTTTCTTTATTTGATTTATAATTATAATTCATATATTAATATAATTATGATTTCTATAATATCCATTTAATAATTTTATCAATATTTACGCTTGCTTTTATTTTGTTTATTCTGAGAAAAATATGTACCTTAATATCAACCATAACCAATTAAATGACCATTTGAAAAAAACGACAATAAAGTAAGCGTATGAGATTTAATCTAAACAAAATCATTCAAATTATCGTCGAATATTATTATCGTACATACTGCTACATCAAAAAAGTCTAATGTTGAAAGTTCCAAACAGAGCATTACAGCGTGAAAATAATAAGGAAAGAGAAAGTGAACAAAATTTAATAGTTAATTTACATTTTATTTTACTGTATTATTCTAATATTTACTAATATTTCTAATATTTACTCCTAAGCATGACAAGGCAGAAAAAAGCAGTAAAAGAGATAAACAATGTAAGTGAAGGGTGTTTAGAAGACGATGAAGGGAAATTATCTAAAATTGAAGAAGACCAAATTTTAATTGGATATAATTTATTCGAAACTGATAATAAATGCTTAAATAATGAGGATGAGGAAAGGAACATTTTGAACAAACAGGAGATAAAAGGGAAGAGGATTTCTGTCAAGTTCTGAAAACGAGACTGAAGGAAATGACCAGTGCATTGAAGTTGCTATTGATGAAATTATATGGGAAAAAATATAAAAGGGTTCAAGATTTGGATGGCCATTACCAAATCCTACGATATACACAAAAAAAAACATTATAAAAGGTCAAATAAGAACTACATTTGCCTTGATAATTATTATTGAACTCATGCGAAAATGCACAGAACTAGAAGCAAATCGAGTGTTAGGAATTACATGGAATCTATCTCCAGCAAAATTAGATACATCTCTTGTTATTTTGTAAGCATGTAGAGTATACGAAGAAAAAAATTTGAACATTTCATATTTGTGGAATAAGAAATGGGAGACTACATTTTTTTCAAACACGACAACCAAGAATTGTTTTATACAAATTTTTTAATTTATTCGATGAAAAAAGTATTCGAACGTCTACAAACTGATAAATATTCTTTGATTTCTGAAGTATGGAATAAATTTATTGAAAATAGTTCAAATTGTTAGAAGCTGGCAATGAATTTTACCGTTAATAAACAACTGTTTCCAACTAAAACTAGGTGAAGATTCATAAAAACATGTACAGGGTGTAATAAAGATTGAGAAGGCCAAAACACTTGATCTTAATGTGGAAGTGATATAATTTATTTTAACGAAGTATTGCAGATGTAAGTTAATCGGAATATTAACATAATAGTGGAAATGAAAATATGATGTTTGAATTAATCAGTTCAATTTCATTATATATAAATATTAAAGCATGTATTATATAATATATTATATTATGTTACATTATATAGTAAAGATTATGAACTGATAATGATAAGAAGCAATATAAAGATTATATCAAATGAGATTCCACTTATATATTCATATCCTATATTCATATCCTATTTCAGGGCCTGAAATGAAAACTAATATAAATAGAATATAATATAATAAAAACTAATATATATAGAATGTCATTAATGGAAAGTTATTCATGAAAATAATAAAAAAAGTATTTATTATTAAATCTATAGTAAAAGTGTTAAAGGTGAAAGAAAAACATAGTTAGTGCAACATATAAATACATTTAAACATACAAAAAATGTTGAAGAATGAGGTAACCCATGTAAAAGAGAAAGTGAGCACCAACCATCAAATTAAAATAACAATGAATTTTATAAAGATTTAATGCAAGTAATGGTTGCTGGTAATATACCGTGAAGTTCTTTAAATAACCATACATGGAAAAATTTTCTTGCAAAATACATAGATTATTCGGTTCCGGACGAATCTACATTATGCAAAAATTACTTAGATGATTGCTATAATTCAAGTATTGAGGTCATTAGAGAAGATATAGGAGAATATTATATATGGATTTCTGTAAACGAAACAACTGTAAACGAATGCAATAGGGCAATAGATTGCAAGTTTAATAGTAGCATAGCTTTGTGAGGATGAAACGACAAAATTACATTTATTATGTTTTAAAGTAATAGAAGAAATAAATTACGCAACTATATTTCACTTTATAAATTCAGTCTTAAGAATTTTGTTACCAAGCGATAGTGAATTACTTATAATGGATGCAGCATCGTACATTGTATGGGGAAGAAGCAGGGAAGAAATTAAAATTATTTTGTACAAACATGATACATGTTACGTATGTAGTGTATTGTCTACACAGGACAGCTGAGGATAGCTGAGTACGATTCTGTTTTCCAGTCATTAATATATTAATATTATCTGTGAAGAAAATATTTTTAAAAACATTACTTCATATTGAAGTATTCTATGAATGCATATACTTAAAAGTAACTTGAAATCGAATACATATATACTACGATCCTCAGATAATAATTAAAAAATTCAAGTTGAAAACGTCAAAACATATAGAAGAATAATAAAGATACTAAGAGAAAAAATGCAAAACATTATACCCATCAAAGAATACCAAAAGGTATAACGATCATTCTTCGAATATAAGTTAATTTTTATAGATGAACGTCCCCAATTGACACCATCGAATATGGGAAAGATGCTTGTAATATATTATAATTCGAAATATATCACAATAATTGCAAAATATATTGTTAATACTTACATACCAAATATTTCAATACTTTTCGTACATATTTGCATATGTTTTGGTGGATAAATATCATACGTTACATATTTATCGTGCATAAATATCCAGAGTCTACCGATAATAAAGAAGATTATAGACATCAATCATCAGATCAATGTACTTGAGTCAAGGAAAAAGTAATAAATCAAAGATGTAGAATTACATCGAGATTTTTGGCATAAAATTAATAATAACCAGATAGCAAACAAAATTAAACATAACCAGAAAACTACATAAGATAAGCAGACTTGGAGATGTATCGAATCAAAATTTTTGTAAATATTACGATCTCGATGAAATATTTGATGTATGTATTAATGAATCATTAATACCATTTTGAGAATGCATAATTCTTAAATAATTTTTAGAACAGAAGAACCATAAAAATAAGATTAAACTATTTAAATTATTTTATGATCCAAGATATACATACCAATTTCAAATATATTCTGGAAAAAAAATCAAAAGCACTATGTTAAACACTAACAAGTCTTGTAACGAGCATGTGTAACAATATACCCCATAAACGCCTCATAATTTACGCAGATAATTGGTATATCAATATCAATTTAGCCGAAACATTAATTGCTTGTAACTCTCATTTGAAAGGAACTATAAGGAAAAATCGAAAAAGAATATTCGTAAAAAATAAACTAAAAAAATTGAAACGAGACAAGTTAATTGCAATGCAAAATAGGAAAGAGATTATGGTTCTTAAATGGAAAAACAGGCAAGATATTTTAATAATTTTCACAAAACATTTGGTGAAAACAATAACTGTATGCAAGAATAATTACATACTTGAAAAACTAACAGTAATTTTAGATTACAATGTAGGGAAATGTGATGTGATTTATCCGATCAGATGATAGGATATTCTACATCACACAGAAAAACCCTCATGCGGTATATAAAATTAGCTATCGAATTGTTATTAAATACATTAGGTACGAATATATAAACTGACAACGAAAAAGGAAAAGTAAAGATCTCTGACTTTAGAATGGAACTGTCAATGCATTTCATACAGTGTCATGATGTAGTAACACTAGGGCCGTCAAATATATCTATCCGAAGAAGAGTAAACCATGAAATGTAAGAGATGGTAGAACTAGCATACACGGTGCGAAAATTTTACAATTTTAGCAAACACATTTTGCAACTTTTAGAACAAAGAGTGCTAAAATTCAAACAAAAAGGTTACCATATACTTCCTAGATTGTACTGATTAGCTACATATATGTTTGAATTGCTTTAGTAATACATCGATAGATAGAAGATTTGATAAAAATTAATTTTTCATTTTTGATTTTAAGTAAAATAAGCAAAATTGTAACGCGACTGAAGTTCCTGTAAATTGTGATGAAATAAAATTATATTAAGTATAATAATAATTAAAATCAAAGAAAAAGTAAAAATAAAAATTCAAATGACTGCTCTGAAAGAGTCATTACAAAATAGCCAATATTCGGAAAGATTATACCATTCATAAGATTTTTACAAATTATTAGATTTTTGCATTTAACAAATAATAATATAGTTTTCACTATATACTGATTACATAAAATAAAAGTTATAATAAATTTGTTTATTCATAAATCCAAAAATGTATACACATGGATGTCACCATTAATAAATCATTAATGCAATTTAAGAGACTTATTCCATATAAACAATATAACCCAACCTACAAAGAAATGGCATAATAATTTATAAATGAAATGAATCAGCGTGAAATTATTGCTATCATTTTATGATATATATAGGTAATGACAAAATAAATTCTAATAATAACGCATCAAAAAATTATTGAATTGTCACAATCAATTTTGAATTAATTATTTTATATGTTGAAAAATAATATGCGTCGCCTAAACTGTTTTTAACAATAGTTAAAAATAAAACACATGCCACTGAAATTATACGTTCTAATAAAACCAATATACTAAGATTTTTCGGTACAAAATTAAAAACGGGAAAATATAACTGAAATAAGAAAATAAAAGAAACGTTTATGTCATTTCTACAAAGTAGAAAACTGCAGAAATAACTGATTGTAGGCAAGAATAAACTCAATTCAATCGTATTTTGAAATCAAAATATGTCACTGAATATAATAAAAGCATGATTGGAATTATTCGCTAATTTCTGTAAGTATTATGAGATAATATATGAAAATATATAGAAAATTTTTCTTATATACATTCGACAAGGCACTTTTTAATAGATATGTACTATACGAAACAATAAATAAAGAAAAAAAATAAAGTTTTACTGAGTATAGAATAAATATTATAGAATTATTATTAAAAACTGCACAATTAGTGGATTACGAAAAACGATTCAAAATAACTTATCGAATAGCAATAAACATCACGAAAACTATAAATGCAACATTGGGCTCATTTTTCAAAGAATATAAAAAAAACAATAAAAAAAACAAGACAATAAAAAACAATTTAACAATATGAAAAAATAAACAAGAGCTTATAAAATTAGTGAAACATATAAGAAATACATTGAAACAACATGGAAATACAAAAGATGCCAAATAGTGTTAGATGCACCATACTGCATTGAAAGATATCAAACGATTATTAATTTTTTCTAAACGTTAGAAATTAAAAATAAGCATATCTTCACAAATTGAAATAGAATGTTACTAGTACTTCTAGGCCAAAAATGATTTCATTTTACTGGATGAATTGTTTTCGATTATTGCATCTAAAGAAGATCTCGAAAGGCTTACTTTTTGTATTATGATGTTTGATTATATTATAACGTTTAAATACATGTGCAAAAACATATTTATTCAAATTAATCAGATTTTATCGTTTTTATAATAATTAATTTCGTTAACATTCACATAATTGGCACACTTTCATGCACGCATAGTCAAAAAGCTGCAGAAGCCAACGTGTGAGCGCCTTCGTCACCAATTATGACAACCAATCGCACTTAAATCACACTTCAAAGAGTTGTTACATGACTCGTATTAATTAAATGACTCATTAATAAAACAAGAAAATACTATCCTAAGCTAATGAAACTAAACTATGCTCAATAAAAAAACCAGTTAAAACTGTACCATTCAAGAATAAATCCAAAAAGTTAATTATTAATGGCTATGTTCGTCAACAATTAATAAAAAAAATTACAAACAGTAACTCATGTCAAGTCGAATCTTTCATTCTCGACATAATATATACTGGAGGGACTTAAATTTGTTCACTCACTGCTTAAAATCCACAATAGCTCCAAAACACTCGCCCCGTTGTAGTTCGAAATTTATGTAAGCTGTTCCGTAATAAGTCCAAAATGCAATAAATCGACGTAGATAGAAAATTAATTAGATTGAATTTGTAATACGTTGATTTAATGACAATGCAAATCTGAAAAAGGATTAAACACAATTTTTATTAAATTTATCGTAATAAAAAAAATGTAGAATTATATTAGCTATTAAATACAAACGTTTATTTACCAATATTCTTCTAAAGAAATGTAATAGGTCCTTGATCATCTTCCATGATGCACTGACTCAAATGCGCAATAATTATTTAATAATTAAGAGGCAAACAATGAATTTAATTCGCGAATATCTATTGCTTGTTTTATATATAAGAATCTACAGTATATCTGATTGTAGAAAAAAAGAAAAATAAAATTTTATACGAATAAATATTGATTCTATGACTGCTTTGCACCCAAATTATTCATATAAACATATTCCTAAAAGTTTTTTAACATCATAAAACGCAAACAAATTAACCGAAAAACATTAACAACAAATCTACTTCACAATTCCTTCTTTATTTTATCGAAACAAAGATCGATTCATCTATGATTGCACGAACAACTGCAATCATAATCTGAAAAAAAAACAATATCAGTATCATTGTACAGTACAAAAAAATTGTTAAAAGTATAAAGTCAAAAAATAAAAGATTACTTAAATTCTTACTAGCAAAAAGTAATAATGAAATAAACAAAAACATTGTAACGGTAACAAAAATAATTAAAAAGTAATATCACCTACGAATCACAATATTATCTAAAAAATATTAAGAATGTTCACGATACTAATTATTTTATAATAAAAATACATAGCATAATTATTAATAATTATGATAATTATTAATTATTCTAAAATAAAATATAGTTAAATTTTCACTAGAATAATTGACACGCAAATACTTATACAACAGAAGAATAGCCGAGAATGTTATCGCGAGTAGGTATCATTCTGAGAAAGAGAGATCACCAATATCCATCCCTGCTACAAATCTTTCGTAAGTTCGTACACGAAAACAAATTTCCGAGAACAATTACTGATATCATTTCCTAGGACGAAATAGAAGATTTATTCATATTTAACGTATCCTCATACATGAAAACATACTTGACCTTTTTTTTAACAGCACACAGCTTACTACTAAATAAGAAAAACAGCAAAATATAATACGACATTTATACGACGACCTTTACTGTGTTTCCAACTTCGTCGATTCATAGAATTTTATGTATTATTGTATATATACAAAATGTGTACATATGTTACATATAATATATAGTACCCAATATACGTTGTATGTATTATAACTTATAAAAGGTAATATAATATTCTTTTGACAACAACACAAGTTCTTACAAAATGTCCTTTCTTGTCTTACAAATCCTACCATTTTCTTCCAACCTATTTACATATATTTATCTTTAATTTATATTATAAATAAGATAGCATTCTCTGTCTTATGTATTATATCATGAGCTTGACAATAACAATTCCGAACGAAACAGGTCACTCATTCGCTGATGTGACAAAGAAATGTCTTAATTTTGAGAATTCTACATATGTACATATGCGTATCTGTAACAAATGTATGAATATACAGATGTTTATCCATGACGAGTTATATACACAACGTGTACGTGTGATATATGTATGCACATATATAGTATTCATTCATGTATAGTATCTATCAGGAATATACACACATGTATATATATTATATGTACGATATATTAAGTACGTATATGTATGTACACGAATATATACGATTTAGATAAAAATCGAATATAACACATAATACGATCAGTCAAGATTAATAATTGATAAATTATTTTATTCCGTTTCACGAGTCATCAGTAGAAATAAACATACGTGATCAGAACAGAACCTTATTTACAACTTTCAGACTCTTCTTCAACAATTTGTTAGTAATCCGTCATCCGTTTAGTAAACCCGAGAAATCGAAACTAGTTAATAAAAACCCATTTTCAATCCTAAATTTTACTAGGTATTTGATAGGTGACTATCAATAGTAGTTTAACAACTAATAGATATCCATCGTATCTATCACGTACCTAGCAAACGAATGTTTTGTTTATTTTTATTCGACTTTTTGAAAAGGACACGGACTAAATTATCTTAAAACAAGAAAAGTAAACATACCACAAAAATAAAGGCCAGAAATTCGAGACAAATATGACGCAATAGCACGTCAATGAAAACATGTAAACGGTAATTTTATTTTCGCCAACATTTCAAAAACGCAATATCTTCTTGACTTGCAAACACTATGTCGTAGAAATCTCATGTTTGGTGATTATGTATATTGGACGAATAAGTAACTTAGAAAAAAGTATCTCAATTACCTGCAATTACAAGATGATAAAACTCCGTCATCACATACGGATCTCAATTGGTCTCAGCGATCCCAGCAACAAGAATGACAAAGACATATCTATGGAGCAACACCTTTTAAACATTTTATACTAATATACAAGCAAATAATAAATCGAATAATAAGTAAAATTATCTATGTAATAAATTTGAATATCTCTTGTAAATATTCTGAAGAAACAATATCACTATCTATTCATTTTTATCTATAAGGGTTTAATAATAGAGTTGTAATAGTATAGCATAGTTAAATTGTATAATATAGTTAAAATATTATATAATTGAAATAAAATATTAGAATTCGGTATCATCAGAAATGTTTAATCGGTTTCTGAAAGTAAGTGATGCTTTTCGTGAAGAACTAATAATTTTCAATAAATAACTATGTCTTTCTAAAGGAATAATCTAAAAGAATAAAGACTTACACAAAACCTTTATTATATATAATGCATTTATTCGACATTTAATTTTTTTACTGTGATCCTTTTTCTTTAACTTCATCCTCTACAAATCGATTTCTTTTTCATATATATAAACAGAATTGTGTAATGTGAAAGTTATAATATTACTTCTATAACTATACTATTATATATACACAATTAATATTATATGCAAACAATTATATTATTATATATATACTAAATATAACACATATTTATTAAACATATGAAAAGTTTTATACATAAAGTAAGAATTTCTTTTTCACTGATGAAATAAAATGAAATTTTTAAAATACAGATGAGCGTTAAACTTAATTTTAAAGTTATATAACGTTGCAAAGAATTAATGGCAAAAAATATGCAAAAAGAAAGTTTTAATAAATTAATGTCCTATCCAAAAAAATAACTAATCTACTTTCTTGAGCCAGTATTTTTATACATATATACTTATCTGCTCTTTGTTCAAAGTTACATCATGAAATTATTTCTTCTTTCTTCTACCATCTTCTCCGTCCTTATAACTGATAGAAACTGACGACAGTACTGACGACACTTCTCGTGAACCTTCAGAACTGAAATAAGCATAAACACATGATGAGAAGAACAAAGAGCCCAACTGATTGGTCGCACATGCGCATCAACATCAAGTACTGCACACATGCCCGCACGTACAGGCACGCGCACGTGTTCTATTCAGTCGACTTGTATGCTCTTTATTATATATATATGTAAGTGTGTGTGTATCATTCTATGTATATATATATGTAAAGAAAGTATACTTTCTCCAGGTAGATTTTTCACACGTCTCATGGCACGCCCTTCCTTTGTTTTTGTTATCTCCAAATTCTTTTGTTACCTACAAATCGAGCCGTTAAGATTTGGGGAGAGAAACTGGCAGTAAGAAATAGAACGTAGACGAGAGAAGTAGTACGAGAGTAAAATATAAAATTTAACAGAGTGAACAATAAACGTGAATTGTCGTTTCTTTGTTTACAGAGAAACATATTTTCTTTTGTCACTTCACCCTAATTAAAACGAGTTAAAATAAAAAAATTAAGTTATTATATATCTATATATATAAATAGAAATGTATCATCCTATATGTGTATATTGCGTCGTGTGGGTAGCAACTACGAGAGCTTTTCTAAATACGCGTCTTTAACAGAGATTAGATCAGCGATAATAATTGATTTGTACGGAGAATCTGTCCCCGTCCTTCCTAATCGTCAGAGTTATAGATTAACTGGTCGCTATGAATAAGAGTCAGCACAAGGCTAGGATACCATCGGAGTTTATTAATGCAAATTAATGGGAGAACGCGCATTCTTTTGTAGGATCCCGCGGAGCTTGTGAGGTAGATAACAAATATAGTGTGAATTATAGTTATCACAGTATATTTGTTGAAATAAAATACAATTGTTGCTCTTGTATAATAACGTGTACTTATGTTGTTGCTATTTAGATTGTGCTGGATAGCCCCGATTGAGGCATAGACAGTGATATTGATAAGACTCGATTATTTTACTGCTGAGTAAAAATGCTTTGATGCGATTGCCTGTAGATTTCTCCCGAACTATCCTTGAACACATTAATGAATTAGGAAAGGAAAATGGAAAGAAAGGAGTTTAAGTAAAAAATGTTAGGAAAGGGAAAGCAACACCCTTATTAATCATGAGCGTGTTAAGATAGTTTATTCGAAATGTTTAAACAGTCTCATGTATGATCCTTTGTCCTGGTGACCGTGTGGACTCATGAGAGTTGCATTGATATTTGAAGGATAAGCGCCAGACAAACCCTTGGCTCGTCGCACCTAAGAGTCTACTTTCACAGTTTATTTATTGCCCATTTCAACATATTATTGAAGACTAGGTACTTGACTAAAAATGTCAAAACCCGAACAAAGGTGGTAATATGATTTTTATCTATGTTCATTCTTAGCGAGTATACAAGGAGTTCCCAAAAGCAGATATTTCGAATAGTAATATATATATTACCCTTAGAAGAAAGCACTGTGAATAACTGAGGGACACACGTGTACGTCACAGTATATGATACATATATACATAGATATATATAACAGAAAGATATATTTTATATATATATACACACACACACACACACACACACACATACACACAATAATTCATTTCTGTATATTTTTACATCAATCTATAATGTATTACATAAAATATTCATATTGTTACGCTATTAATCTCCATTTCGAAGAATCCATTCTTGATTGCCTTCTAAATCACATTAGATACTTAGAAAAAGATCTTACAAAGAAAAATGCCTGTTGACTCATAAAACACTCGTTATAAACATGTCTAAGAAAGAAATAAAATATAAAAAGCTAAGAATAAAAAGTGATTGTTATAACAAATAATTTTGAAAAGAATGCAAAATTTAATTGACAAGAATTTGACTTAGCAGACGAATTTACATATATGGCTTCATTAATCATATGTCATATATATATATATATATATATATATATATATATATATATGCGTGTGTGCGTACATATACACACAAACACACACTTACATACGCGCGTGTACACGAGTGTAAAAAAATTTCGCTTTGTCAACATGAAATAATGCAATAGCAACTCAAGATCGAATAGGTCATTTTTTGAACGGTGTGAGGAAATTAAAATTGTTATTTACAATCTGCGGTGAAGGTGAAATATGAACCTAAAGGAGAAAGAAATCGGTAAAGCACCATTTATCGACAATCGAAGGAGAAAATAAGATACATATTCTTATATAAGTTTTACGTAATGCTATCTAATACTATAAAACATTAACTATATGAATGAATAAAGAATTAATATTATACACTAGCTAACTATTTTATTCTGTTCTACATGATATTATAGATATATTTTTAACAATAAAATGTTTAAAATTTTCAATTATACTTTATACTATAATCTGTTTATCAGAAATTGTAAACACAATATATCATAATACTAAACCATTTTAACATATTACAGGCCAGACATCTTATTACTAACCTTTTTTTTCTTATAAAATATTTTTAAATCTCTAACATCGTCATATTAATATTTGTTTTCAACAAATATTTTGAAATTATAAGCGTTTTTGATATAAATTGTGCGTACTAAAATCTTTTTAAAGTATATTTATTAAATAAAACGAAACTCCACATAGTCTGCAAACATAGCGCATTTCACTTCTTTTGCTTCTTATGTAAATGATCTGTACATAGAGCAATATTTGAAACTTCGTAAGGCAAAACTTCATATCTTATTTTATTTTCAGTATCACATTTGAAATATTCTATATAAATTAAAAATATTACGATTAATCTGGCAGAATTTTTAATTATTAACTCTTATTACTAATCTACTAACTCATAATACCACTCTTGCTTAGTACGTAGAAAATGTGAGATATCTTGTCATTGGTCCATATTGTCTTAACAATTGACACATCAAAAACATTTAAAAATTTTATAATTGTATTTCGTGTTATTTCAATCATTCTTATTTTATAATTTTCTTATGTGATTTCATAGATGAGATATTTTTATTGTCAAATTAGGAAGTTTTTACTCATCAATCAATCTATATAAATACATCTTCAAAAATTCTGCATTTTGACAAGATTATTTATTTATATATATTTTTCTGTTAAAAAACACAAAGTTAATTTGTCGTTTTATGTAACAAATTGTGAAAGAGTTATCCTATGATTATATATTGTCAAAACATCTTCAAGAAGGTAATATCCAAAAAATAAAAATACGACTGTATAAGAATTCGCAGTGCACTAATATATGAAATTGATATATAATTTGATAAAATATTCATTATTAATACGGAAAAATTAATGATTCTGAACGTGGCATTAAATTAAAAATGGAAAAAAGATTTTATTTAAAAAAGGGAAGGATATAGGTTAATAAGAATATATGCGGCTATGGAAGAAATTGTTTTTTTTTTTCTTACCAATGAAACGACTTTTCTATAAGAGCCAAATTTTCTATAAGTTTTGATATAAGGGCCAAAGTATTGACCTTGCAATTTCATATTTTTTAACATTTCCTTATAGAAAATTTGAAACTTTAAAGACAACAGTAGCATAAGTCGCAAAGTAACAAAAATCTAATTTATTTTCAAGTGAAATTTATGATGATATTTCAAAATAATATTAATTTTTTATATAAATGTATTAATTAGATTACTCTATACAATGGAATATTTTTTAAAACATTTACATATTTATATTAAAATCAAAGAATATCTGGTTCAAAGACACATCCGTCTTTTGGGAAATCTCATGTTTTTTCATGATAACGAACATAAATTTGTAACTTATATATTATATTTACATTTTATCATGTTTTTATTTATAATAAATAAAAATTATAGTAATGATAATAATGATCTACAATCTTAGAACACACATATGAAATATGTGGAACATATGATATGTAAACTTTGAGGTTCAAAACCTAATCTTTCCAGCTCAGACAAAACTTTACTTTGTAGATGATCAATAAAAAGCAATTATTTATGATTTTCATGCAATTGAAATTTTCCATAAGAGCTTAACTTAACAACTTTGTTTATGATAATATATGATGATAATGATATAAAAACAATGAGTAGTAATATTTTGTTTTTCGTAGTGAAATGTATGTAATACATTTATTGCCTTTAGAATTATTGGTATTTGTATTCAAACTTTGCAATTTCATTTAAAACACTGATAAATCTGTGTTTATTATTTATTAAAGTATGACCATCATCTACAATAAATGTAACTAATAATATAAAACATATAATATACAATTTTCAACTCTTTATTTTGTTTCAAAAGTAATATTTAACAAATAAATATACACATTGCTTTTGACTAGACAAGGACTAGATTGACAGTGAACATTTTAATTGTAAGTTAATCTATTCTAGTGTGATTTTACATATGCTATATGTAACAATGCCTATTTTCTTTTGCCAAATACATTAACATTGAGTGTAGTATGTTTATATCCGTTAAGTAGTTCATCTGTGTGCGTAAATAGCCGATGGTCAAATTTTCTGAATATTTTCAAACGCAAAGAAATGCGTTTCACAGAGAAGCTACGGTAATTCAATCGGTCATTTTAATAAGCTTTCGAGTAGTATTCGAGTTTCTAAAATATTATTAAATTTTGGAAAAATTTATAATTCTTTATAGATTTTATAGATTAAAAAGATAGATTCTATAAGCAATAGATAATAGATTAAAAAGAAAGATAGATTCTATAAGCAATGTATAGCACATTGGCAAGCATCTAGATTGATAATTAAAGAAATGTTAGATTCGAGGCTATAAATGATTTCGGTTATTTTTTTATTGTGTCAATATAAATAATGAATGAATTTACTCTTTTTTTACTCATTTTATAATTTAGTACGGTATTGCTATTCAATCTCTTATATTTATTTCCTCCACTGATAGTTGAATTTGTGACGGTGATCTCTGCTGAATAGGACACAGCAGTATAATTTTGTTCGACATGCGTAACAAGTATATATATTATAGTGAACATATATATATTATTTTAATATATACATTTATTTTATATTATTTTTATATTCTTTTTATATACATATTATATATTATTTTTAAAAAAGATCAAAACACGAGTTCGTTTCCACATTAAGAGATTTTTCTCCTAGTGCTATTTTGTTACGGTTCACTCTGTAGGAGTTCACTTCATATTATTACTATTACTACTACTATTACTATAATAATAATATGTAATATAATAATATAATAATAAGAATAGTAATAAGAAAAAATAGAAAAATATACTTATATTATATACATTATGACACATATGGTAGCGGTAATTTATGGTAACAAAAGGAGTAAAAAGCGTCATTTTATGTGATGATTTTATGTGCGAACTTTCAACAAATCGTGTCCTTGATAATTTCAATGCATGACTACCCAACGATAGATACGACTAACCCTTTGCACTCTAAGCAATGTTTAATAAGACTCTAAGTTGTTTTTACAATGAGCTACCAACTATTCCAGGAGTATTTCACCATATTGATTAGAATAAGCAGATGCCGAAATATTTCCCTATATGTATAAAAATACAAAGTTGTTTATAAATGCTACCGCAGCGACGACAACAAAGTGGAGAAGAAAACAACATATGAGCAAAAGTAGAATTTTATCCGCTATCGTTTCTTAATATCTTATGGTCGTTACGTATATGTTTCCATATTATTTCTTCATCACGATCAGTCAAAGCTGATTGTCTTTATTGTTATAATATAAAATGTATTAAATAATATCTAGATATATATAATATTTAAGTTTATTATTATTATTATTATTATTAGTATTATTATATTATATTATATTATATTATATTATATTATATCGTTATTATCAGTAGTAGTGATAGTTGAAGCAGGATGGAATGGACTAATCTTACAGGAAAGACCACATAAAAAATAGTGTTGGGAGTTCTAATAAATAGTGTAGTAATGAAATCATGTTTTAATTTGTATAAAAATAATATAATATATAAGTATTCATTAATTATTTTGAAGAAAATATTCGACAAAGTTTTATTTTTTATTGCAGATTTGTATACTAATTCTTATATGTTAATTATATTTATTATTTTCTATGTATTTATCATGAAATAATTTGACAAAGACACGACGACATCGTATTTAACACGTGCTACTGCGAGATAAACGGTCCCATCAAAGAAAGGTATACATACAAGAGCATGAAAAGTTGAAGTTCACAGTTTACTTACTAACGCAACTTACTATAATCCAACGAAATCAATTATTATGTATGCATAAGAGGGGAATAATTAATCCGATACGATAGATGCACGGTGGCGACAGATACCGTTGCTTGTTTCCTAATTCATATTTTGCCCATACCTGTCGCTAAGATCGCACACACTTAGTGCAAAAGGTAGTTAACTTTAAGTACAACTAATAGTTCAAGTATTGGTAATACCAAAGGTCAATTTATAATTTATTTTAATTTATAAAAATGACTATGACGTTGTATTTACCCAAAGCTTTGGCGTTGTAATCGCAACTGTGGCAGTCTCGTTGCGACTGTGATGCGTCCTCCGGCAATACACATAATTAACACGCCTCGGCGCCACCAAACGCACACGTAGGAAACTAACCAAATAAAGTGAGAAACAACAAAGACGCCGAAAACAAAGTAAATGACAAAGATGTCGGGAACACAAAAGAAATCATTTATTCTTTCATGGACCCTTCTTGAAGTCAAAGCCGTAGCTGCTGGAAGTTACAGTCTGATTATACCTATTGTATATCGAACAAAGCAAAATAAAAATATTACTATTGTTATTTGATGTGCAAAGTTTCGGCGCGTAAATTATAGATGACATTTCTTATTATTAGATCGAACATTAGATCGGAATAGGGCTGTACATGAATAAGGTATAATTTACATATACATTTTTATGTAAAGAATTCAAAAAGTACACAATAATTTAATATGATATCCACGAATGTAATTATAGTGACTTCTTATCCTTCGAAAAAATGACTTGCGTAAATGCCACTATAGTGGCGTACGTTTCAAAAAGATAACATGCGAAAGCCATTATAAAGGCAATTAATAGCTAAAAGGTTAAAAGATCATATGCGATATGTACGGCGTAGAACGAACTAGTTGCGAGAATGTTTTCACGTGAGCGTAGACGAAGCTGTGTTTATTTGGTTAGAATAACGATTAACCATTGTCACGGAAAAATCACAAAAAATGCCCAAAGTGGCTAAGGTAAAATGATTATTATACATTAGTATATTTTATTTTATAATTATAAATTATAGCATACACAACTTATAATTGTAATATTTATTCACAATTAAAATTTTTTTAACCCGAGAAAATTTAAATCATAGCAAACAGCAATTAAGAAAAATAAATAAAAAAAATCTTTATGCAATAATGTTAAACCTATCTATAATTTTACATAGAAAACAATTAATTTGTAAGTATTCCCTTTTAGCCACCTAAGCAGAAAATGTAAAATCCCCATAAATTGGCTGATTATCAATATGGAAAATGAAATATCTATGACGACATTATGTGTAAGAATCATATGGTTATAACAAATCTGATGAAATATGCCCGATGGGAAGAAAGTCAGAAACAATGCAGAGAGTAAGGTACTTTAAGTACAAAAAATAGTACATTTTATAATAGTACATTTATTCTTAGTTGTATTAGAAATATTTCAAGTTTTTATATGTCTAATTTATTTTAAATTTGTATATGAACGTGCGCTAGATGTTGATCATAGATACATTACATTATGGTTATATTATATTGAAATAGAAATGCACAATAAGTAAATAAATTAATTTTGATACAAATACACATATATGGAAAATATTATTGTTAAGATTTGATATAAAATTAGGGATTATTTTTTATTATGTAAATTGATTTTGTAAAGGTATATTATAGAAACACGTCAAGTTTTTGAGCGATAGGTGGAATGAGAACCTGACTAATAGGCATGGCAAACATATATTAAATTTGAATTACGATATAAAGAAATACAAAGAGCCAGGTAGAGATATATAATTGTGTAGGGAGATATATAGTTTTGTAATAAATGTAGGACGCAAAGTTTATGAAGATATAAACTTTTTCGGAGATGAGAGCTTAGATGAAAAACTATTTATAGCATTTGCAAGATTTGAAGAAGGACAAAAAGAAGTATTATTTTAAGATAACAATATATTCAGTATCTCTGTTATAATAAGTATAATTTTAATATTTCTCTGATAGCATGATAGAGCAAAAATAATTTCTAAGTATGCTTTAGACAATATTTCAAAAGAAAAACATAATACTTGGTTTGACTATCTGAGATTAGTAAAATCTGAAGAAAATCTAAAAGAATTAGAAACTTTATTAGGAGACTTTGACCGTCCTAGAACTATTTATGAATTAGGTGTGTCTTAGACGAATTAAGTTATATTTTTAGAAATTACTACAAAATATAATTAAAGCTGCCTTTTTCTTTTATTTTTATTTTTTATCAAAAACATGTTTAATATTTTTATTATTTTTATTATTTAATTTGGATATGTCTGAACTTTTTTGGAAGTCATATATAGATTCTGAAATATCTCAGGATGAAATAGAAAATACTAGACAACTATTTGAGAGATTATTAGAACGAATTGTTCATGTCAAAATAAGCGTGATTTCATAGTATGATTATATATATACATATATATATATTAAACTTAATTTATAAATATTTTTACATTATAATACACGTTTGGATAACTTATGCTAAATTTGAATTAGTTAATTCTCCATCGGAAGATGATGTTGATAATGTTACCTTAGCTCGTAGAATTTTTAAACGTGGGAATTGTGCATTATTTGCAAACGGTGACAAAGAAAGGAGAATATTACTTTTGGGAGCATGGAGAGATTTCGAAAATGAGAAAGGAGACAAACAGAGTTAGATTAAAATTATTGTCAAAATTCCTAGAAAAATTAAACGAAGAAGACGAATGGTTGAAGAAGATGGAGTATGTAGTTTTTATAATATACATTAAATAGTACAATAACATTGAATAGTTTTGGAGGAATTTAAATTAAAAAGAAGTATTTTTAATTTATATGAAAAAAAATCTATATTAAATAGAAGATATTCGGCTTTGGGAAAAAGTATTCGACTTCGTATTCCCAGAAGACGAATACCAAAAAGCAAATCTTAACTTCTTGGCATTAGCGAAAGCGTGGATAAAGCAAAAAATTTCTAGTGAAGCTGCTCAAAATGAAATTAATAATTAGAATCAGATAATTAAAAATAATTTATATCTTTTATATTATTATTATATTTATATTCTGTAAATAGGCAATATAAGTATGGTGGAGAATTCTATATTTGTCTTGATTTATTTAGAAAATGTAAAAGGTGTAAAATTATGCTTTGATAGATTTTTTTGTGTAAATACAGTTTATATTTTATAAATAATAAACAATTTTCTATAATTTATATTTCAAATCTTTATATCTAAAATCCTATATCACTTCTAATAACTTATATTTGAAAGTGGTAATGCAGAGGTTTTACAATATTTTATATTGTAAATATTACGAAATTTTACAATATATACATTATAAAATAGGGAAGTTAATTAAAGATAGCATTATTTTATGCAAAGTATTCAAAGGCTATTAGAAAGGTAGTAATTTAAAATAGTTTTTTCCATTTAGAACTTACAACAAATTTTAACTATTATCACTCCGATTATTTAGTGCAATTAACGATCGGCAACTATCTTTAATATATGCTTGCTTATTAGGTTTGGAATATCTTACTTTAAATGCGACCATAACATGCAAGTAATAATCTTCAAATTATTTTAAAACAATCTTTATACATTTTCAAGAAATATATAATTTTGATAATAATCAATAATCATATTTGATTTTGAAATTTTTTCTATGATTATAATTCGCTTATCTTCCCAAATTAGCAGCAAATAATTTTTTTCTTTTTTGTCATTAAAGTGAAATGGATGCGTTTAGAATAAAATAAAAAAAAAGATTAACTAAGATGCGAATAAAGAGTATACGGAATTTAGAGACACATTTGAGTGGTCGAAATGTAAAGTTTATAAGGAATAAAATAGTCAGTGTAATGCCTGATAAACACACTTGGAGTGATAAAGGTTAAATTAAAATAAAGCAAATTATATTTGTGATATTGTAATATTTTTTACTTCATTTTAAAATACATTCAGCTGATATCATTATGTATGAAAAATAATAACGGTCAAGTGATCACCTTAGCTCTGTATGATCACGTACATTTCTTTGGTCTAATTTTCGATTACATTCTCGTACAAATAGGACTCAATTTCATCAATAACACGAGTGATATTGGCCTCTCAAAAATCGTCAAGTGACTTACTGGCAGAAAAATACAAAGAATTCGTTATTTTGCAAAATGATCACATTATTTGTTAACCAAGATCATATAATTTGGCTATTTTTTATGAAGTTATATTAAATATATGCCAACAAATTGCAAACGATTGACAAGTTAAGGGGCAATATTATTAAAAAAAAAACGGATGAACAAAATGTTTGATGAAAGTGCAGGATCAAATTGAAAAAATCTTATTATAATACATTGACACAATATGAACTTAATGTATATAATATACATATGAGCCAATTCGATTAACTCCACTTTTTGAATGTTTTCAAATTTATGTGTTAAAGCACTTAATGCAGTCTTCACTTTTTATAGTTATAATAAATTTCTTTAATTTCCGTTATTTAATACTGTTATTACTGAAATAAAAAATAATTTATTTTTAACGATTAATCTAAGACTGTTCTATCTTATTCACTTTGTATGTTGTTAAATGAAAGCTACGTTTACATTTATACATTTTACAATGTTTATTTAAATTTATACTTTAAAGAGAATTTTAAAAAATAATTTATATTATTTCACCATATTTCTCTAGTTTTTGTTTTATGGAGTTAATCAATTTGGTAAGTAAATAGTTCATATATACAATAACCGCAAATAATAATGCAAATATACTCAAAATTATTCATTTTATTGACAAAGAACAAATAGACGTAAGTCTACTCAACGTTATAGACAATAGTTTCAATTCAAATAATAATGATTCATACTTCCTTAATGTTCTCATACTGTTCTTCTTGACAAAAATAATGCATTATAATAATAAACTGGTGAAAATATTAATCAGAAGAAGCTGACTGATACATTTATATCTACTTGTAAAAAGTATTGCAATTCTTCGTTTTCTCTCATACTGCTATTATTATCAAATACAAATAATAATAAACTAGTTATTTCAATACATTATTTTGAAGAAATTAATAGGTATATTTGTTTTATATTGTAAAATATAAGTTTTTCTACCGAAGCGACGAATTTTCTGTTAATTTTAAGACTATAGAATCAAATCTATGTAGATGTACAACCTACGTTAGTTTAATTATATACACTAAATACAAAAATATTTACAATATTATTACAAAATATATAAACAGATGTTTAAAAATTTACTTATAAAAAGATATTTACAAATATTCGTATGTTATGTGTTAATATATGTTCAGATCTTTATTTGATAATTTTTGTGCTCCATTCAAATTTATACTACTAATGAGTCACATAATGTAAATTAATTTCCGTTGCAAAAATATTCTTTAATCACGCAAGTGGCATGATGGCAATAAACATGATACGGTGCGTTAACAATATTTTTTCACAATCTTTCCACGATATAGGACAACATCTTCTTAGCCCTATATGTCATTATGATCTAATTGGTACAAGCAATTCTTTTTGCAAACAATTCACATACTGTATCACGAAATAAAGAAAACAGGCTTTCATGTATTAGTGTGAAAATTATTCTTGAAAATTACCAGATAATGGCAAGAAACTATTGAACACAAAGTTGTTTGTCCAATATCGTTCAAGATGTATGACTTCAGTGATAATGCGAAAAAAAGAACAAAATGCGCATTAAGAAAACTGACATTTCTTCCGAATCATCGAATCGGTATGTACGTTTGTGTAATAAGTACGGCGCGCAAAACTGATAATGAAACATCAATGTATGTTTCCTAATTTTTACAGAACAACTAGTATAAAAGATTACGGAATACGTATCCCGTAAAAGAAACGAAACGTGCGATAGACGTTGTAGATAGACGTTGGGACTCTTTTCATCCTTGATAAAGATTATGTGCATCATTTTTTGCATCTGCCTGAAACAATTCATTATAATAATAAACTGGTGATAATATATTATTATTAGAAGAAATTACTAGATATATTTACATTATATTCCAAAAAGTATTGTATATCTTCCTCCTTCGTTGATTTTTCCATATTGTTCTTGCTGCCTAAAACAGTGCGTTATAATAATAAACTGGTAATAACATTATTTAGAAGATAATATATATATTTACATCATGTTGTAAAAAGTATTGCAGTTCTTCGTCCTTCTTTCATTTATCTGATCATATTGCTCTTGTTGTTTAAAACAATGCGTTATAATAATAAATTGGTGATAATATTATTTATTGTAAATATCATTATGCGGATTCGATAGAAATAATAATGAATTTCTAACTATATATTATAATTAAATAGTTATTGTGTATATATATATATATATAATCAAATGAAATATTTTGGAATAACAACAGAATATGCATAGTCAAATCAAAAATAGCAGACTGTACCGAAAATGGTCTAAAAGAAGCAACATGCGAGAGGACTACAGAAACGTATTTGTTATATAAACATTTCATTATATAAAATAATAATTTTCATTGATTATAATTAATTAATGATATTATATATTTGTTTAAAAGAATAATTGTTTAAAACTCTATTGCTTGATTTTTCGAAGTAACGTGATGAGTTAAAATTAGATGTGATACATATACGTTATTTTCTCGATATAGGATGGCGAAATAAGCATATCTGCATGAAATCAATGCCCCATGTTGCAATGGTTTACACCATAAATTCTGATTGCAATTTATGTTTGATTGTAACGATTAATAAATCATTCGAAATATGAAGATTTTCTACACGATATTCTCGTTTCCGATTTTCAAAACAAGTTTTTATATGCGTGAAAATTACTTTTGCAAATTATTGTTTTCTAGATGATTTTTGCACAGAAAATGATATTTTTCCAAAATCATACATGAAAATCTTATGTAAAAAAACTTTATTTTTTGAATGAGGTCTTAAGAATTCATAATGTAAATTTTTGCAAACATACAAAGAGAGAATTTTTTTAAGACTGTTCATCATCTTTCGTTCGAACTACTTCGATGATTGATATGATACATATAAATATCCTTCTTTGATAGGATCGTACTAGACACGACCCATATCTATTTTACGATAAATACATACATAATAATAAAAATAAATAGAATAATACTTATAATAAGTAGTATATAAATTTACGATATATAAATAAGATTTTATCCAATATTTTGTAAAAAATAATCATTAGTGAATATTTATATATTAAATATTATTACAGAAATCAAAATATGAGTTCATTTCCATACTATTTATGAGGTAAAACTCTTAGCGCTTTTCTTAAATGGTTTACCCCGATAGGACTAATCCATTCTCTACTACAAGTATTACTATTATTACTACATCAAATAACAATGTAACATAGTAATAATAATAAAAACATATTTTAATAGAAAAATCAATGGTTACATGTTACTATTTGGATATGTAGGATAAACTGTTATAAGTACATTGTATTTTTAAAATACGCGTTTTAGAATACGAGCTTTACAGGAATAAATGATTTCAGGAAGTAGGTACTCGTGATAAAAAATCGTAAGCTTTCTTCTATTCTTCCTGATTGAAAGCGGTAATTTCTTTAAATCTTATCTTTCCTTTTAATGTCCAAACAATGAAATAATACAATGAGAAACTACGAGAACGATTTTAGATGCACGTTTCGCATCGGACCAGCGATGGCAGTCGATTTGCACGGAAAAATATCCCCCGTCTCGTCCTTCTTGTCTGCGCTATATAGACCCATTTGTCTTCTTCTATGCCTTTAATTTCTCCAAATCTGTTTGTCATGAAGGTTTTAAGCACATGAGGAGAAGTGTCAATCCAGGACAGACAGATGGTCGAGTCGGACCAGAAGATACTTTTTGTAATGTGCATGATTGGCAACTCCCTTTGCACTACTTTGTACAATCGTACGAGTAAAAGCGCGGCGCTCAATTCGAGTCTCGGCATGGTTAAGGCTTTAATTAGTGCTACTCGCGATTTCGTACAGAGAAGGGACACTTGTACCCTTCCGTCCGCCGTCGATGATCGGATATAAAAATGCACTGTATGCCCTTTCGCTCGCGTCGCAAAATCCATGGAGCTGAATATATGTGTATTCAGTCGCGATAGTTCTCCGTGGTATGCATATACCATTTATTAAGTGCAATTGATCTCGAAATATATATATATATATATATATATATATATATATATATATAACTCGACTGATTTTTTTTTTTAATTTTGATTAATATTTACCCTTGACGATTTAATTATTATCTTTTTATCGTTTTTATCTTTTATTTTGATAAAAGAAATTCACAACAAATAAAACGAAAATGATAACATTTTTTCATATAGATTTCTATACTGCTGTAGTCTCTAGAAGTAGTAGGTAATTTCACCGAATAATTCAATAAACGCATTGCGTAAACAAATATTGGAAGAATGTATTTAGGACTCAAATCTTTGTATTCCTGGTCGTATGCTCTTGAAGATCGAAAATCCTAAAGTATACAAAAATGTATTTATCTATCTCTATCTCTCTCTCCTCATGC
This sequence comes from Vespa crabro, assembly GCF_910589235.1. NCBI lineage: Eukaryota > Metazoa > Arthropoda > Insecta > Hymenoptera > Vespidae > Vespa > Vespa crabro. The sequence goes on along the minus strand of NC_060970.1, from coordinate 1,547,325 downwards.
GACTCATCCATTCTTTCCACCTTTATCTACTGTCCTGGCTCACGGTGCACGCAATGGGATGAGAAACAACTGTTTGCCAGTACAATGGGCCGCAATGTGAGTAATGCGAAAAATGCTATTGTAGCTACGGTTACAAAACGTGGCATTGTTAATCTTCAATAGCATAACTTCTTTTTCTAACTGAATTATTCTATTTTTTCGACCAAAGCCACCACCACTGCTACCGCCATCGTCATTGTCACTGTCAATTACCTCTTCCCTTTCTCTTCTTCTTTTTCTTCTTCCTGATCTATAGTTTTGATGAAATTTTACGTAGTTATTTACTGAGTGAGATTGTTCCTTATTTGAAATAAAAATATTGCACTCTTATTCTTTTGTGCAATTTTTTTTGCCATTCTTATTTTTACTATTTTCATTATTTCTTCTCTTTCTATGCATGCGGCGCTGACGTACAATCATTCGAAAACTAGTTATTTCTAAGTTTCTACTAGCGGCATGTTTACCATCCTGGAATTTAGTTTTACCTCCCGCATTCTCTCTGGCTCTCTTTTTTTGTCTCTGTCGTTGTGCACCAGCCAAAACAATCCTTGCGGTTCTTTAACTCCATTCTCATTCTTTCTCTCTCTCTCTCTCTCTCTCTCTCTCTCTTTCTCTTTCTCTCATTCTTTCTTTCTTTCTTTTTTTTTAGATTCACGTACACTTTGTGTTTCCTCGTTCATCTTTGCTTGGTCACTCGTAAGTTGGGTTTATTAACATTACTGCTATTATGCTGGAACAATGGAGAAATATTATCAGTTGGATCTCGCGACTGCTTTCTGCTGCTTCCTTATTCGCTCACTTGTTTGCTTTCTTGCTTGTTTGTTCTTGTGGTTGTTCGTTTACTTAGTTGTATGGTTAGTTGGTTTCTTACTGGTTTATTTTTATCGTAGTTTTATGTTAGCTTGGAAATTTGATTACTTTCATAAAAGAACGTTTGGAAACAGGAGGGACTAAACTAGTCTTATATGGATACTTGGTGTGATAGTTGCGTAAAATAGTTAGTAATGATCGAAATCATCGAGGTTAGAACAGAAAGAATTATTTATAACGGAATCGTTTGATCGTTGAAAACGAGTGAGAGAGAGAGACAGAGAGGGAGAAGGAGAGGGAGAGGGAGGGAGAAGGAGAGAGAGAGAGGGAGAGAGAGAGATTAGTAGAGCTAAAGTCAGTTGAACGAGCTCTTAAATTAGCTGAATATAATTTCAATATCATCTATTAATCGGGGACAGTTAATGCAAACGCGGATGCTCTATGTCGGAATACTCCCGAAACTATGCAGATCTTAACTGTTCGTCCATCGAACGAAACATCATCTGACAAATCGTTGTATTCAAACAGACCAAAGATAAATGAACAAACATTAGACTTGGGAGAAGAACCACCAGTAGGAATTTCGACGCTATTAGACATCTATATAAACCAGGTAAACAGTGATAATTCAGAAATAATATAAGTGCTGCATGAGACTTCAGGTAGTGGTTCCAATATCTCTCTGCCCCAATCAAAGAGACGACGATTCGTACACTAGCTCAGAAAAGGTATGTTTGATTCTGCCTCGTGTCCGTACATTATATCGCTTCATTCAGAGGAAACATACAACGATTCGTGGAATATGGTAGAATCACACGATCAAATTTCGATTAAAAAAGACAATTTAGCGATCTTCATCAACTATGCGCTGAATTCTTTATGATGAAGGAGCTAAACAATTGGTCAAACTCGGAAAGCTTCTTCAATATAAAGATCTAACGATGGGACCTGCAAAAGTAACAAATTTCTGAAAGAACAAATTAATATCTCTACTCATTAAGGAAACGGACAACATAATGTTAAGTGATGAAATACAAGATTCCGCATTCGTATCGCTATTGTCGGCAACGCGAGAGCTGGGTCTTTGTATGGTATCCATTTCAAAGACAGTCAAAGTTGATAATGTACCATGGCAATACATCGAAAAAAGGCTGGGAGAGATATTTAATGGAGAATCCTATACGATTTGCATTTGTAAAAATTTGACAAAAACACTTGAGAAACATAAGAAGGAGGATCTAATACGAAAATATGACGCATCAGGAGTATACATAAAGAGGTAACAAAAAGTTACAACAGAATAAGACAACACTATTATTGACAACGAAAACTTACAACAGAATAAGACAACATTATTATTGGAAAAACATCAAAGAACAAATACAACTTTTTATTCAAAATTGTTTAGAATGCCAACTAGCAAAATTGGTTAGAATAAATTACAAACATTTGATGATACTAATAGACACACCAGGTGCTGCATTCGATATAGTAGCAATGAATATTGTCGGTCCTCTCCTTCAAACTCCAAAGGGAAATAAATTTATATTGACCATCAACTTACAAAGTTCTCCATCGCAGCAACCCTCTGTAACACCACGTCCATCGACATAGCGAATATAATGGTCAATGATTTAATTTGTAAATTCAGAGCACCGCGCGCTATCCTTACAGATAAAGATACGAATTTTCTAAGTTCTTTTATAAAAGCAATAGCGCCAAAATCCAAAATAAAACAGTATAAGAATACAGCGATTTATCCGCAGTCTAACAGGTCGATTGAAAGGTCTCACCATGTACTGTTGGAATATTTAAAAACGATCGACAAGAAGGAAAAGGATTGGAACGAATGGTTAGGTTTTGCAATGTTCTCGTATAACACCAGTACTCATGAGGGAACTCGCTTCTCACCCAATGAACTAGTTTTCGGAACGATAGCCAAAATACCAGCGTCAGACCCGCCATTAGATGAGAATTTGGAATATATGTATTTTTGTTACATCCCGCTTTCTTCTCATACTTGAGTATTAAGACCTGTAAGTAAAACTTTCTTATATCATTAAGTATAGGAGTAAATGGGGACACCTTACGTACCACATAAAATTTTTAAAATTTTTATTAATCAAAGAAGCGTATAAACTAAGATCCTTACATATATAAATAACTAACACAATTATATGACACATTCGAGCTCGATGTAAAGGGAGTCTCTATTATCACAAACTAACATTATTATAGAGCACACACTAGTAAATAGATAACAAACATATAAACAATAAATTCAGGAGACGAAAAGTAAGTTATGAAAAGCGATGCCAAACTCCAGAAAAATAAAAAGTACACAAGAATTCGAGGAATTGATGAAGAAGTGAAATCATCGCTCGATGTGCGTGTTTGCCGGGTAGAAATCTCCAAAATTTCCATCCCCACCACGGGGCCACGGCAGCGGCAGATTCATCCCTACTACGCACGGCGGGTTCATCCCTACAGCGGGGCCACCTCGAGCCGCCTACCGCAGATCGACGGAGGATATAAGCAGCTGCATCGCTCGTCTCCACGATTATATTGGTTCATCTCTCGACGATTAAACTTCTCTTCGGTAATACTAACGCACTGTTAGTCTTGTTCTTATACGAATTTCGTTTTTATACTTTAAAATTTCGTCTATACACTGTACTTGACAATTTTAACACTTTAACGACCGCTCACACAACATATATGTGATGCTACTGCCAAAGGTTGTTGGCCAGTACCACACTCTGTGTGATAATTTATGAATGCAAACAAGTGTGGATATTGCTAGTTGTTTAGGTAAAGTAATCAGCGGGCGTGGGAGGGATACCCATGCCACGGCGGTGTCAGGTGGTGATAGGGCAGGCCACCCTCCGTCGTCAACCAACGACTGCCAGGAGCTCGGGGTAGGCAACCTGGCCCCAGCTCTGGTCTCTGCGTCAGGAAGGGCACCACAGGTAGGCGACCTGGCCTGTGGTGTATCTAACATGCCAGGAAGTTCAAGACCGGAAGAGGAAAATCTGGAAGAATGGCAAAAGGCTGCCAGGGCCGTGTACAGGGTGCGGCTTTCCGGACAGAGGTCTCCTATTAGCTTTAGGAGGAGTAAGCGGACGAAGCCTATGACCTACTCCTCTGAAGAAGAGGAGACAGGAGTTGACGTGGTTGGGTGGAGTACGGAAGTACCGACAGTGGCCCAGCTTCCTCAAGTGGAGACCTGCAGGCAATTGGAGATTGCAACGAGGCAGATCCAGATGAATGACGCCGAGAGAAGGAAGTGCGGAAACATCAAGGGATCTATCTCTGGGAAGATGAAGAGCTCCAATAGCTACGTAGTGAAGATCCACCAAACACTACTGGACAGATTCCAAGCAGGAGATGGGGACCCTCCGTCAACAGAGGAGGCAATTGTGCAGCTGAAGGCTGAATTGAGGGCCCTGGAACTGCGGAACAAAGAGATGGCAGAGGAACTTGCCCGCCTTAAGAAGGAAAGGGCGAAGGAACCAAGACCAGTTACTGCGAGGAGCGAATCAACGACTTCGGAGGTTCAGCAGCTGATTGAGTCGATCAAGCTGATGACGGAGGCATTCCGTTGTAATCAGCAACACCCGCAGCAGTCGCAACAACAGCAGCAACAACTGCGACAGCACCCGCAACAACAACAGCAGCAGCAGCGAGAGCAGCAGCAGTGACAACAGCAGCAGCAGCAACAGCAACGGCAGCAGACAGCGAGTGGATCAGCCAATGGAGCTGGCGGGCCACATAAAGGCCCTACAGTCCGTGCTGTATCCACGCGTCCTCCTGCGAATCAGGTAAGTGTAGCTAGGACACTAACCCCGCAGGGCGACTTTGTGCAGGTACTTGGCCGAAAGGAGAGACGGGCCCAGAGGAGGGAGGCGAACCCACTCCCCCGAGCTGCACTAAGAAAGGAAGGCAACGACCCTCAACCCTTGCGGGGACAGGTGGCCCCCAAGAAGGGAAAGAAAAAGAGGAGTGGCGCGCAATGTAGGAAAAAGAACAGGCAGAGAGAAAGAGAAGTTGCGGCTGTTTCCCTGTCCTGCACCGAGGAGATGACATATAGGGATGCGCTTGGCCGGGCGGTAAACGCGGTCAATTTGAAGGACCTGGGGATCACCAATCTGCCCTGTAAGAGAAGCCTCACAGGTGCCTTTATCTGGAAGATACGAGGCAAAGGTGCGAACGAGAAGGCTGACCGAATGGCGGAGGCCATCAGGAATGCTGTCCCGGGAGCGAAAATCACTCACCCCGTACGCACGAGCACCATAAAACTGGTGGGCCTGGATGGGTGGGCAAACAAGACCATCATTAGGAACGCACTTCTGGAAATAAAATCCGGAACGGACCCCAACCTGATCAAGATAGGGGAAATAAGAATTGGCAAGGGTAGACTAGGCGAGACCATCGTCTCCGCGCCTGTGCCTATCACGCGTGCGGCCCTGGATAAGGGCAAATTACAAATAGGGATTTCGACGGTGAGGGTGCGTGAGATTAGACAGCCCCCCTCAGATGCCATCGATGCCTCGCACGAGGACATATTGCGGCGATGTGCCCGGCTGAAAAGTCCAGGACAGACGTCTGATACGTCTGCGGGAAAACGGGATACATAGCCAAAATGTGTACGGACAAGGCATCGTGCCCTGTCTGTACAGATGCCGGCCGGAAGCCGACCAACCACCGTGCCGGTTCTTGGGAGTGCCCGGTAGTGCCTCCCAGGAAATGGGTGGACAAAGTGTACGCAGGGGCACCGGACGTTTGCCCTGAACAAACAAGAACACGGGAAGACTCCAACAAGATCGCTGACAAGTGCGGGGTGAAAAACGGTAAAGCGACCGAGAAGAGACAGGTGAATGATGAAATGGAGGTGGAACAAAGTGTTCCAGACACCTCAGTAGAGGTAGTTACAGTGGAGGATCTATAGACAATGGCCTCCGCTGTAATACAAGTGAACCTGAACCACGCACGCCGTGCACAAGACCTGCTGGCACAGCGCAAGCGCGAGGACAGTGTGGAGCTCGCGGTCATTGCGGAACCATGGTGGGTTCCTCCGAGGGATGAGAGATGGTTCTCATCACTAGGAGGGACCGCACTCTCCGCGGTGCTCGTGGGCGAGAGTAGAAGACCCTGCAGTCTGGTGCGTCGGGGTCTCTTTTACTTAGCCATTAAATGGGGGGACTCGCTGGTAGTTTCAGTATACTTTCCTCCCAGCGAGAATATCACGATGTTCAGTAGACTCCTTGATGAGCTCGAAGAGCTCCTAGGAACATTCCCCGCTCTCCCAGCGCTGGTGCCTGGCGATTTTAATGCCCGGTCCAGCAGATGGGACCCAGAAGGCAGGAGCAAACGTAGAGGTGAGTTGCTATGCATCTGGGCCAACAGAGTGAACCTGGATCTGCTGAGCCAGGCTGGCTGTCCCACGTGCGTTCGACCACAAGGGTCGAGCGTTATAGATCTAACGTGGGCTCGCCGGCGGCCGGCGTCCGCCTCTCGGACTGGAGGGTGAAAGAGGCTGAGTCCCTTTCGGACCACCTATATATAAGATATAGATATTGGCACGAGGCTGCAGGGGTCCGAAATTCTCGTCCACGAGATAAAAAGCGCCTTCGATGGAAGGTTAACGCTTTAGATGAGGACTACCTTGCTGCAGCCCTCATCTCAGGAGAGTGGACAGGTGGAAACATGCACGGAGGGAGTATGACCGGAGTGGACTGTGTGGACAAGATGGTGAAGTGGGCACAGTCCACAATGAAAGAAGCATGCGACATGGCCATGCCCCGGGTGAGGGGGCAAACCCGCGTTAAGAAGTGTACTTACTGGTGGTCGGACGAACTAACGAACCTGAGGGCCGCTGCGACGGCCACCGTAAGGAAACTGTCCAGAGCCAGGAAGAAGAAGAACAGTGATGAAATAGTGCAGTGCCTGGACGCTCGAAGAGACGCAAGGAGGGCACTAACTAAGGCGATCAGGGAAGCCAAGAAGAACTCTTGGAGGGACCTATTGGACTCCATAGAGGATGACCCATGGGGCAGACCCTATAAACTGGTATTAGGGAAGCTGAGACCTTATGCCCCACCAGTAACTGAAACCCTAGAGGTTGAAGTACTGGAGAATATCCTCTCCGAGTTATTCCCAGGAGGACCGGGAATTGATGAGCCGAAGGATCCCACACCCTCAGAGGTGGTTATCTCTGTGGAGGAGGTCTTGGCTGCCGCCAGGAAAGGAACAGGAAGAAAGACTCCTGGACTGGATGGAATACCGGGTGTGGTTGTGCGCGCTGCGTCGACACACTGTGGGAAAGGGTTGGCGCGGTGCTTCTCTGCATGCTTGTCGGCAAGAAGGTTCCCGACATCGTGGAAGTTAGCGAGGCTCGTCCTTATCAGAAAGAATAAGGACGCGCCCCCGGACTCACCAGGGTCATATAGACCCATATGCGTGATTGGCGAACTGGGGAAACTATTCGAGCGGGTAGTTGTTGGTCGGATCAACAGCTACCTAGAGGAGACTCGAACCCTGGCGCCATCACAGTATGGGTTTAGGACGGGAAGATCAATCGTGGATGCCATCCTCGAGGTGAAAAACTTCGTGGAGGCATCGACGCGAGACAGGAATGTCGTCATACTGGTGAGTTTGGATATCTCGTACGCCTTCAACTCCCTACCGTGGGCGGTTATTGTGAGGGCGATGGAGCGTGAGAACTTTCCATGCTACCTGGTGAATATCATCAGGAGCTACCTGGACAATCGCGCCATAGTATACAAAGACAGACATGGCTGCGAGGTGGAAAGACACGTGTTCTGTGGAGTACCACAGGGATCCGTCTTGGGCCCTACGTTGTGGAACATTGCCTCTGACAGTGTCCTCCGAACCCCGATGCCAGGAGGCTCCCTTGTTGTCTGCTATGCGGATGACACGGCCCTGCTGTCATCGGGATGGGACCTGTCACAGGCCATCATGAACGCCGAACGGAACCTTGACGTAATAGTCAAGGAAATTGAGGGATTGGGTCTTAAAGTGGCACCGCAAAAGGGGGAGGCCATGGCCTTCCCTGCCTCTGCCCTCCGTAGACGCAGGAATGTCCCGCCCCCTAAGATTTGCCTTAGAGGGGTTTCCGTAGAAGTTAAGACCAGGGTAAATTACATGGGAATAATTGTAGACTCGAGAATGTCGTTCAGGCCCCACTTCGAGGCCCTAATCCCTAAAGCGGAGGGTATTCTTCGGTCCCTTAGGAGGCTCCTTCCGAACCTCCATGGACCGGGGGAGAATAGGCGACGGCTATACGGCAGCGTGATCCACTCGGTGCTCCTTTATGGGGCGCCGGTGTGGTGGCGTGCTGTCGTGGAGGACATGAGGATCGGACGGGCTGTTCGGAGCCTCCAGAGGAAGGTAGCGATCCGGGTGTGTTGTGCCTATAAGACGGTCTCCTTCCACGTGGCTATGATGTTTGCGGGGATTATTCCTCTCAATCATCTGGCATCCCAGCTGGCGGAGATGTATGTGGCTGTTAGAGATGCGGAGGAACCTGTTCCCCCGCGTACTAAGGCTGTATTGGGTGCTCTTGCCAGAAGGAGGACAATAGAAGCATGTAAGGCTGATGAACTTGAGCTCCTAGGTGCACCAGCAGCAACGGGAGAACATACGCGGGCGGCTATTGCCGAATGGTTGGCTGAGTGGAATGGGAGGCCGTTCTTTATCGGAACGACATTTCACACCACACAGCTGATGACCGGCCATGGCTGTACTTATATAAGATAAAGAAGATTCTCTTCCCACGTTGTTTCCACTGTTTTCCAAAGTGAAGATACGGCGGAGCACACCCTGGTCGACTACCCGGCGTCAACGGATGCCAGAAATGAGTTGATTAACGCGATGGGAGGAGGGCACTTCCCGTGATGGTCAGTGTCTCCCTGACTGTCCCGGGAGGATGGGCGGCCTTTCGGACCTTCGCCGGACGGGTTATGCGTGCAAAAGAGGACGCTGAGAGGCGCAGAGAACGGTTGCGAGAAGAAGGATGTGTGAGTGAGCGTGCAGGGGTGTACGTGGATGAGAATGCGAACAATAGACCGCATAGGAGAGTAGCTCCAGTGCGGCCACCTCGGGCAAGGCTCCGAGCGGCTTAGGCGGCGCCTGGCACAAGCGTCGCTTCTCTCTAGATGTGAGTGTGTGTATACGAACGTGAATGCGCCCGGTCAGAGCACTATGGGGTGAGGATCGGGCCAATATGTATATAGTTAGGAAGTAATTGCATCTCCGCGGGCTCGTGGGCCACTGTCGAGTACACCGTATTTAGTTGGTTTTGGTATGAATGTAAATGAATGAATTTGAGCAAGGAGAATACCGGTCTGGCTCACCGTGGAGGGGTACTGGGCGAGTTTTTAATATGCTTATGCGCGATACTGCCCCCCCCTAACTCCTTAGAGGCCTATGAAGGTTTTTTCCTCATGACGAAAAAAAAGGGTTGCGTCAAGGTTTACACTGTGGGTAGGGTGTAGTAAAATACTACCACAGTACTGCCTGCTTGTCGTAAGAGGTGACTAAAAGGGATTGTGTGAATGGTGTCTGAATGTTCTCGTACGGCTATTCCTATCTCTGTTCTTCTGTCATCTCTATTTCTATTCTTTCTTTCTCTCTAGCTTCCTTCCGTTCTTTTCCCTTTTCCTTATCCTTTCTTTGGGGAGCTTGCCTCCCATTAATATTCTATTTTACTATGAATAGTACGACTAAAGAAATAAGCAGGCGTGGGAGGGACACCCACGCCACGGCGGTATCAGGAGGTGGTAGGGCAGGCCACCCGCTGTCGTCCACCAGCAATTGCCAGGAGCTCGGAGTAAGCAACCTGGCCCCAGCTCTGGATACTGCATCAGGAAGGGCACCACAGGTAGGCGACCTGGCCTGCGGTGTGTTTAAAGCGCCAGGAAGTGGATGTGTAAGTAGCGAATAAAGCCACTTGGAGGAGTGGTAAAGGGCTGCCAGGGCCGTTGAGAGCATGCGGCTCTCCGGCTTGACGTCACCAAACCAGTTGAGAAAGCATAAACTTGCGAGGCCCGTGATTTACTCGTCTGAGGAAGAGGAATCAAGGGTAGACTGGCCCGTACTAAATGAAGAAGGGCTGGCAGAGACCCCCTTCTCTCAGGTGGAGACTGGTAGGGTGCTGGATAGCATCAGGAAGGTTGCCTTAGATGCCGAAAACGCTAGATTGAGATGTTGCAATCTTAAAGGGGACATTTCAGGGATTATGAAGCGTTTCTATAAAAAAAACGATAGAAGCAGTTCAGACTCTAAATGAGAGGCTTCAAGTCGGAGCAGGTGATACTCAATCAGCCAAGGAAACCATTGCGCAGCTAAAGGCAAAACTTAGAGCAAAGGATTCTGCGCAATAGAGAGCTGATGAAAGAAAACGTTCACCTCAAGAGGGGAAATAAGAAGAAAGAAAAAACTCTCGTAAACCCCTTGGTTGAGAAAAGCCAAACAACGAGTCCGGATATAATTCATACAGACGAGTCGGTAAGGGTACTGGCGGAGGCTGTCCGCAGAATCCAGCAACAGCTGCAGCAGCGGCAGCAGACATCGAGTGGAGCAGCGACTGGAGCTGGTGGGCCACAAAAAGGCTTCACATTCCGTCCTGAGTCCACTCGACCTCCTGCGAAACAGATAAGTGTAGGTAAGGCACTAATCCCGCAGGAGGATTTTCTAGATGTACTTGGCGGGGACATCAACCCTTGCGGGGACAGGCGGCCCCTAGGAAAAGAGAACAGAGGAGAACTGGCGCGCAGCGAACAAAGAAGTGCAGGCAAAGGGAAAGAGAAGTAGCTGCAATTTCCCTATCCTGTACCGAGGATCTTTCTGGACAACCCAATAACATTGACAGTGGATTTCGGAGAAATTAAGTGTAGAGATGGAATTGTTGCAATTAAAATGAAGGGAAAAAGCCAATTGTACGTGGCAAATGAAGCCCAAACGGCCAAATAATATAGTAACAGACAATTCGACGAATGAAAATATGAAGCAATTGAGATAGCATGAGAGATATGGACACATGAATTTTCGTGACTTGAATAAATTGATACAAGAAGCTATGGTGATAAATATGGATATGAAACCATTTCGTGATCAATTTACTTGTTAAGTATGTGATAAAGGGAAAATTCATCAATTACCATATAAGGATTCTGTCCATTGTAATACAACTGGATTTAGTATATTCTGACATATGCTGTCCATTTAATGTCAGATCTATTAGTGGTGCAAAATATTTTGCGACGTTCATTGACAATTACATCAGATATACGCAAGCCGTTATGCTTAAGAAATGTTCAGATATTTGTATTGAATTTAAAAATTATAAGAAACGAGTCGAGAAAGAAATTGGCCGTTTTATTAAAAGGATCCGAACGGATAATGTGTCGAAGAGTACGTTTTAAACTTTGAATGTTTTGACGGACAGTCCCGTTTTCTTCGAAACCTTACATTCGTTTCAAAAAAAACTTGTTTCTTCTGTAATTCACTCCGCTGAAACGATTGGTAATTTTTTCAGAACTGTGACACAATTTCTGTTAAAGGACTGAATTAAGGGGACTGAATACTTTTCCGTGCAGTGTGGATCTCGTCGACGCTGTATGACACATTATAATACAGTATACAATCCAATTACTATTCCGTTGTCTGTTCCACATTGAATCAAAATATTTTTATTTTCGATATATACTGCTTATTCACTTGCTAGAATTTGAAATCCCAGTAATTTGATAATTATAATGTATTTGGATATTCAAAATCAGAAAATTAAACAAATCATAAAAAGGATTATATAATCATGGAAAGGCTTCAAATATATGTATTTTAAGAAATTAATATTTAATACATTGATATTTTAAGAAAAAACAATAGGAAAATTAATAATTCATTTGCGTATGATAAATCTCAAAACAAGTATCATCTCATAATCCGACGTTGCATTTCTTACATTCATATAGTGTATCCTTCCTTCTTTGCTGTCTTCTACAGACAATACATTTTCTTCATGTTAATTTTCTCTCTGCATTTAAAATTTTTTAAGGGAAATGTCTCTCAGTCAAACGAAATGGTAGGTTTACTACGCTTCTTTTGCCACCGCCCTCTTGTTTTCTATTTTGAAGGTATTTTTGCAGAATTTGTTTGATTAGTGACAGATGAAAATTGTTATATTGTAGTTTTTACTAGTTATACATTGATACAGGATATACGAGTTATATAATGAGATGTCTACTAAATGGAAATTGTCGAAAATATACATTTTGACCATAGTACACTGATCATTTTTGCCAGGTGCGTATTTGCATCCATAGCCTATATCGATACCCATGTATATAAATTTAATATGACCGTAAAGAGTTATTGATCAAATTTAGACGACTAAATAATACTATAAAGCGTCAGTAACAGCACAATTTTTGGTAATAACGCAGTCAGTAACTATGATATGGAAACGAAAATAAGATTATAAGAATAAGTAGCATAACGAGTAGCCATATCTATCCGAAAGTTTCGCTCAATATAAATCTTTTTGTGAAACTAGTCCGTTTTCATTTGGTTGAATCGACTTTTCCCATAGAGCAGGACGGAATTCTGAAGTGAATTCCTGAAAGGAGTCCTGAAAGGAGTGCAAATGTGAATTACGTCAAAGGACGAAATCTCGAGTCAGGAAATATTGTTCATTGATAGGGAAATAATTCATATCGTCGTTAGGAACAGTATTTTATTTCGGTGCCACGTAGAGAATAAAGAAGTTAGGAAAGGATATATTCCCAGATTGGAATCATTGTCAGAAATATATACTAGAGACTCGCTAATTAAAAATGATCAGAGATGAGCCTATTTTACGACTACCTACGAGGATCATGAGATTGTCATGCCAACGCTGATATTACTAGAATATACAATGTATGAAAACCAATTATTAATTACAGTGTATCAAAATTCGGATGCCAAAATATTGCAGCTAGCTTCAAGATCATTTCGATAATAATCACTGGAATAATCAGTGTAAGCCTCAGGAGAATGGAATTAATAAAAGTGATAGAGCAGATTAGGTAGAATCATTACTGTGCTTGGTTAATTTAAACGCGGAGGAAAGGAAAAAATGTGTTGAAGCTTTTGGCAACCAACTCAGACTGCTTTCATCTAGCAGGAGAATGTTTAACATTAGGTGTTCAGGACCCGTCAATTTGACGGATTTCAAACTTTGAAATGAAATAGCCAAAAAACCATAGCATTAATTTTAACCATTTTACATTGTAAATTAATCATTTCATCCAAAGAATTTATACACTCAATTATTTTTTTCCTAAGCCTTCTAAATTTTGAAATTTGTATGTAGTATACCTATCTCTACGAAACCCGTCCAATTGACGGTCTAGTTGATAAAAGAGAAAAGCCGATTGTATGGTCTGAGTTTTAGTCTTTGTCTTCATATTTGTCTTTTTGTCTGAAATCGCCTACCTTATCGCCGCAGAAACCTTTAAAACAAGAAGTGATGTTCAGTATAATTGTTGCAGTGATCGAGTAAGAATGTTTTTCAAAGATAGTGTGTACAATTTTCTTTCATTTATTGTAGACAGTTTTCGTTTATTCTATTTACAATAGGGTAATTGAATTTGGGCACAGTATTTTTTATTTTGACCAATCCCCCTTCTTTTCTATCATGAGTAAATCCAGGAGATATAATAAAATATTAAACAGAATTGTTAATATCAACGAAGATTATTCTGAGGATACTTCTGAAGAAGATCAGTATGAATTAGACCAAAGCAAAGAGGAGAGTGAAATTTCTAAATATATCGAAAGTGGAGAGATAGGAGGATCTTCAGATAGTGAAGAGGAAAACTTCTTTAAAGTGTGTCGTAATAAGAAAAGGATGCGTATTCTTTCTAGTTTTGACTCCGAAGATGAGAGGATGAGCACTTCAAGCATATCTCAAAATGTAATGAGTGAAATTGAAATTGTAGTTGACGGGACACAGTGGATAAAACTGAAGGCAGGCGGATCTGGGGGTAAGACGCCCGTTCGTATGATATTCAAGGATATCGCAAGATCTATTGGCTACGCCAAGAAAAATATGTTGGGTTGTGTAACTAGTGCTTTTGAATTAATAATTGACAGACACATAATGGAACACATAAAAGATTGCACTGAAACGGAGGCACATCAAGTTTTGAAAAAAGACTGGACAATCACAGTTGCTTAGTTTACGTAGTTTTTTAGATATTCTATATGCCCGGGCATATGAAGCGAGATCATTGAAAGCTTTTTATTTATGGTCGAAAAAATGGGGATTCGCTTTCTTTGCAAACACAATAAGTACAGATAAATTTACAGAAATTCTGAAATTCATACGCTTTGACAAAAAGAAAAACCAACATTCCGAAAGATTACAAATAGATAAATTTACGCTGATATCCGAAATATGGAACAGATATATAAGTAATAGCCAGGCTTGTTGTAAGCCATATGAAAACATATCGATAGATGAACAATTATTTCCAACGAAAGCCCGATGCAAGTTTACGCAATATATGCCAAATAAACCTCATAAATTTGGCATTAAGTTTTGGTTAGCAGTTGACGTCTAAACAACAGTTACCCTTACATGGGGAAAGATGAAATTCGATGCTCAAAATCGTCGGGCGAGTTTGTAACATTAAAATTAGCCGAACCATATCTAAAACAAGGTAGAAATATAACAACTGATAATTTCCTATTCCGAAAGGAAATGATTCAGATACTAATTCAGAGATATCAGATTATAATTTGAGATTACGTGCTTCACATTGTGTACGGAAGGAGCCTACATCTGCTACGAACAGTATTGAATTCCTTGACATACCTTCTGCTGCACTTAAGTCACCGATCATTACGATAAATAATAATTAAGGTTTAATAAATTAATTTCATTAAATATACTGCTTCAATGAACGTAATTTTTATTATCGCGCATCCACTTCGCAAGTCTTACGGGATCCTTTAAAGGAATGCACGTTCTCCCATTAATTTGCGGGAATGCGGCCAATGTTATTTTGCTGATGGTCTTCAACGGCATCCTAGCCTAGTGCCACCACCCTTATTCATCGCGACCAGTGAGTCTATAACTCCGACAAGGAAGAGACAGGGGAAATTCTTCATGCAAATTGACTATCATCGCTAGTTCAGTGCAAAACGCATATCTGGAAACGCTCTCATAATTGCGCCCTCACGATGCAACATAATTTTGGTCCTTCGAGGCAGATTCTGATGACACTGTGAGCAATCGAAGAAGCTAAATCATCACATAAGAGAACGAAGTAGTGCCATCATGAGGTCGTATATACCTTATAACGAAACATCAGACGAACAACAAGCCGTTGCAACAAAGTCGTAACAAAGAGACTTGTAGCTTCCGAAATCATCAACCCTATTTTTTGTCGTCTGCAATCCTATAATGGTAGCCCTACATATTACTCCTTTCTTATCCTCTTCCACAATGGAATTGGAAGAGGCATTAAACTTATCAGCGCCCAACCGCCAATCGTCAACGTCCATAGATACGGTAAAAATAACGAATAAGTAACGGTCTTTTAATATCTACTGCTTGCAGTATTATGGATTATTGTTAATATTTAATTTGGCGATGGGTCTACACAAGTGGTGGGACAAATCGTTCATTCACCTGGTTTTGTGCGTACACGAGTGATACAATCATAATCATGTTTTGTTGTTTTTGCTTATAGAAACACTAAATAATTTGATCAATAATCAAATCGATTTGGAAGTTATCTTATTGATTGCGAAAGATGAACAGGCATCTGGCTCACAGGTTGATGAACCTACAGTATAAACAAACAGTGAGGAGAAGACAGTAAATAACTCTAAATCATGTGCAACAGGAGATATTGCCGAACCAATTTATACCGCAGCAGTAATGGGAAAGATTCATCTGGAGGTAAAGTGTATTAAGATTTTGGACGAGAAGGCAGAGAGCCCTCTAGTGAGGAATTTACACCCCAACTAGCCACACGTTGGTCCAGCTGGATTAATGAGAGTTTAAAGGAAGAGATTAAGAGTGATGATAAAATATTCATACTCAAGCAGTTGTCAATTAGAAGGAGATTCTTAACCCAAAGATCGTAGCTATTAAACAAGTAGCTCTCAAAAAAGACAAGTATGTTAGCGATATCCAAAAGACTATTGGTTCGGTAATGCTCCTTCTAAGTATGGAAATTTCACTAATGTTAGATAAAAAAAATCAGGTGGTTGATAGAAATTAACTGCTGGAATATTTTTGCGATGCTGGTCAACTTATAGCAGAGGTTCATTACTAGGAGACGGCAACTAGAGGTTCATTACTGGGAGACAGCAAAAAGAGGTACTGGAAAACTGTAAGATCGCTAAATTTCTCATTGTAGAAAGCCTATCAGACAAAATTAAATCGATTGTGAGATTCGCGTCAGATATTAAACTGAAACCGACTCCAAGGAAATTGCTGTTAAAACTTTCGGGTCAGTTAAATTGGAAAGCCTCACCTTCCAAGGTATCAAGGGTAGAGACCTCCCAAGAGGAAGTCAAACGGGATCAAACCGGGAAGTCAACAGTGCACCAAGAAGCTTACTGTTTCCCTCAACGCCAATCCAAATCTGCCCGTCCGAGAACAGTTCACCGACACAAACAGGAAACAGGATGACTTAGATTTTTTATTAATGAGTAGAGAAAGATCACTCATAATAGTTTTATTTTAAATTGTATAAAAGGTTATAAGATGAATTTTAAGTGGCCTGTTTTTCATTTAACTGAGTCAATAAATTCGGCTCAACAGTTGAGGAACTGGGGAAGGAGGCTACAGATAGATTGTTGAAATATGGGGCTATTCAACTCTGTCATGACCAAGAAGCCCAATTTATTTTCCTTTATTTTTTAGTAGACAAATCAAATAGTAAATATAAAGAGATTCATACTAAATTAAAAAAATTTTAATTGTTTCATTAATACGGTGCACATTGAGGACATTAAATTAGTATCCAAATTAATCGACTTCAGATCGATATGGCTAATTTAGATCTAGAAGACGCGCCTTTTTTAATTCCTATCCATAATGGAAGTAGGAAATTTTCGAGATTCCGGTTTCAATCACAGCTTTATGAGTTTTGTTGTCTACCATTTGACGAGCCGTCAGAAGTTGCAGCAAAGTAATTTCCAACCTCCGGAATCATCAACCTGGTAGTCCTACATCTCTCAAGTAACGTCGTTTATTTTTAAGCTATTACTCTTTCTTATCCTCTTCTACAATTGAAGCCCCTGACGAGCAAAACTTAACTGATCTCAAGGTTAAACGGCAAACCTTCAAAGGTCAATTAAAAGCGGGATTGGAAATTATCCTGCAGATAAAGCTCTAGATAAATTAGAAAAGAAAATTCAGTACATGAAGGAAATCCTCGCTACCTATACTGATGCTCAATTGCAATTACTAAGCTCCTTCATCAATGCGGAAGCATATTTAGAATAAAAATTGGATATTGACGTTAATTACTTAGATACAATAATTATCGCGGAAGAACTAGTAAACGAAGCGGAACCACAAACGGTAGCACATATTCAATCCGAAATGGAATTTGCAACGCGATTATCACCTGCTTATTTAAAAGGTAATCGAACTATAAATTTACCACAAATATACTTTCGGTGTTCAACATAAAGAGTCTGGGCCTGCTTTTGCAAATAAATTCCAATTTGTCATACACGACAATCGAACTCTAGATGATTGTAATCGATTATAATAAAAAAATCATTTTATCACTCAAATAACTGGACACTTTTTTTTTCGTTTTTCTCGAAAGTTTGTTTTTTAACCTAATTGTAACTAGATCTTAGAAAGTACCGCACTGATTGACTTGAAATTTGGACGCAATATTCTCAGGTACATTATCTGCAAAGTAGAGTACGATTTTCGAGATACGTTCATCAGTATTTTTAATATTGGTTTTTTTGTAATCAAATTTTTGTGCAAATATAGTGTTTCTTTTACTCAGCGTCATTTTTCCAAGAAAAAAAAATCGTTCGTTACCATAATATTAGAGCCATAATATTCATAAATGAGAAAATCACTTTTTTTCAAATCCGCTATTACAAAAATGTACTTTCATCAAAACGATCCGCGTTTTAACGGAGGACTTCCACGGTATCAACTACAGCGCCACCATTTTTAATGATTTTCTTAATGATTTATTTCTTATTTATATTATTTCTTAATGATTTTTGTATTGTTTAAGCTATAAACTATCATGTGGCCTAAAATAAAAAATGTTCATTTGATACTGTTACGTTCAAAAATTTATTTAAATAATCTTATTTTTCAGGTACTCGGGATAATTAGACGCTTTAATCCTTTGAGCCCATAATAATCTTCAGAGAGACTGCCAAAATTAGTATTGTTCTTGGAGTCTGCAGAATACTTTTCAGGCACACCAATAATATGAAGGTACTGAAGATTAAACTGTTATAGTTTACAGGTTATATATGATTTCATATGTCATTAATTTCACAATTTATTCGTGTGTTGGACCAATAAAGAAAAAATACTACTTGATGACGAAAAATGTGATAGAAGAATCGTTGTCTCAAGACAGCAGTGATAATAAATTTATTAAGGACGAATATGAAAGTAATTGTTTCGTGCGGTCAAGCTATGATTGTGATAATAATGACATTATTTCAGTAGTGAAGAAAAAACAAAAATATTGCAATAAACTGCCTTGTCTGTTTAACCAAAAAGACTAGAAGACAAACCGTTTATTTATGTCAACTAGACCTACATCCTGCTAATTACTTTAAACAGTACATAGTCTTAAATATTACAAATATTTTATTACTCAAATTTTCATTTACGTAATGTTCACATTATGATATTAAAATAACATTAAAATATCTAGCTTTTTAAATTTTATGTAGTAATATAAAGCCAGATATAGTGTTACGTCCGACGCCACTCTTACACCCAACGAAAAAACCCACATAAATTTTTTCCTCGTGCCCACCATATAGGGAGTCATCATACTCATATCAATGTAATTACGCCTTAGATATAAGATAGGGATACACGCTTACATAAATCGATGCTTAATACTAAAATTGGAATCATATTTTATTCATAAGAAATGTTTCATACAGTAAAATAAAACACGAACATATAAAAATATTCAAACGCATGTGCAGGTAAAAGAGAAAGTGGGAAAAGCCTCGAAAGGATGTTTCCAAGAACCTTTGGAAACACCCAGGGTACTTGCATTGAAAACTTCCCTCACTCCGGAACTTCCAGTACTCTGGGAAATTCCACCGCGCATATGTCTAACACATGCTTAAGTGAATGTGAAAACGGGAAATTTTCCACCTTCCAAACTTCAAGTATCCTTAGAAATCTCTACACAAAGCAACCTAACGCACATGCAAGAGGAAACGAAGAAAAGAGAAAGTGGGAAAACCCCACTCCGACGCGGCCAGGAAGCTTCGGAAAGCCCAGGCAGCCGACGCGGAAAATCCTCCTCACCACGGAGCACATAGCTCCCTTGGAAATCCCTTCGTGCCGCAGCCCGACAAACGTGCACGAAAAGAGAAAGTTAGGGAAACTCTCACCACGATGCGCCAGAGGAACATTGGAGAGGCCCAAGCAACTGACACAGGAAAGCTCCACACTCCGGAGCTACCTCTATGCAAACCTATAGAGAAGCCATCTGCATCATCCGCCCCATTGGAGCGTCCATGTTTACGGCACCAAAGCTCCGCCCAACAGTATATTGTGAAGGTGGGCACCGGAAGGGTGCCTGCACCTATGCTACCTCGCCCATTAGGGCATACGCTACGGTTCTACCCACTGACAGCAGCCACCACTACGAAGAAACCGGATTCGGAAAAATCCAAAACTCCTGCCGGCGAGCAGGGTGAGCGGTTTAGCCACGGCTGACATCCTCTTAGCAACGAATCACTACGGTGATGCCAGCCGCGCCCACGGGGAACCACGGGGAGGCCCACTCACAGTACCGCGACCCTAGGTACTCGTTCCGTAGGATGGGATGGCATCGGGAGAATTCTGGGATGAGGAGAGAGTTGTGAAGGTGAGAAAAAAAAAGGGAGACGCGCTCGAGCATCTCCGACCCTATCTTGTTCGAGAGTGGGTTTACCTGAGAAGATTACAGGCTCCCACCCCCATCACCGGGACTCCGACAAGCACAGCTGAACAGGACTTACGAACTAACAACCCTTGATAAGGAGGGTTTCTTTACAATACTCCACGAAGAGGGAGAAAGCCTCAGCCGTTGAGACAAGATGTCTCGCTACTTCGGGCCAACTTCTTTCGCGGAGAATTTCCTCCAGAGCAACTGGGGGTCAAAGACCGGACAGTCGACGATGTGATGCAAAACCGTGTCTTCTTCGCCACACACGCAGGTTCCTTCCGTGGTGATGTTCAGCGCCTTTAGTTTCGCCTTGAAGGCGCCGTGTCCTGAAAGAAACTGGTGTTTAGGGGAAATAGTGATTAGGGGAGATGAAGCGGACACCTATCCTTGTCTTGATGTCCGGGAAGTACGCGTGTGTGGTCCGTCCTTTTGTGGAGAGCTCCCACCTAGATTGCCAGATCCTGTAAATTTTCTCATTTACCTCTTTTATTATTGCGCGTTTGTTCTTTGCGCCATACAGTCTACGCGTTATGGTCCCGTTGTTCCTATTCTTCCTGAAGTCGTAGAGCTTCCAATGCTTAAGTAAAAGAAGGTCGACCGGGGGTTCTGCCGCTATTACGCAGAGGGATTCAGTCGCAGTTGTACGGTACGCGGATGTAACCGAAATAAGGACCGATCGCTGGGTCGTGCTTAGTCTTTTGAGGTCCCCTTCGGTGCAGAGGTCCGACCATCCCGCTGCTGCGTACGTGACCGTGGGGGTAAATACGCCTCGGTATATCGTCCGTAAGGCGTAATGACGGAGCCCCCATTCCCTAGCCGCTAATCTTCCTAGCTTCGCAAACAGTGGCCCGACTTTGTCGCTTAGGTACCGGCAATGCGTCGAAACTCCTAGGCCGTTATCAAAATATGCGCCGAGATATCTAACTGAGCTCCTGAACTTGATACTGTTACCCCCTATCTTTATGGTTGGTGGCCTACTAGCTAAATCTGTCTTTTTCGACGTTTTACGCTTCCTATCTGGTCGGAGTCCTCCCCTTCTCCCTATGGGTTTTTTCTTTACCCAGTCGCTCTTCAGGACGATTGCCTTCGTTTTCCTTTCTGAAATTACAAGCTTCGCCGTTGAGCACCATTCCGTGATGCTTTTAACCGCACGGTTTCCTACCTCTTCTAGTTCTTTCCTAGAATCACCATCTATAATGACGAGTAGGTCGTCCGCGTACACGATTGCGTTAACTTCCGGTGAATTCTCGAGTATTCGAATGAGCTGGTCGAACATGAGGTTCCAGCAGGAAGGGCCTAGGACCGAACCTTGTGGGCAGCCTCTCGAAGCCTGCTTAGAAATCTCATGCTCTCCCAAAGCTATCTTCACCCTACGGTCCGCGAAGTAGTTAGTCATTACATTGAAGACATTCCTCGGGCAGTCTCGGTCCCGGAGTGCCTTGAGAACTAAGGGCCACCAGACATTATCGAAGGCTTCCGAGATGTCGAATAACAGTGCAATGACATATCTCTGTGAGGAGGCAGAAACGATTCGGCGCATCTCAACTATCGCGTCCTCGGTGGAGCGTCCTGGGACGAAGCCGTATTGTTTGTCCGACAGTTTAACCGGTGCGAGGGATATTGCTTCTAGGCGCATCTTGAGCAGCCTTTCTAGAACCTTTCCAACGACCGAGAGGAGGCATATGGGCCTGTAGGATTTTGGGATCTTCCGCGTCTTTATCTACGCCTTTGAGGAGTGCTCTTAGGGAGCCTTCTTTCCAGATGGATGGGAAGATGCCCCATTGGAGGCAACCGTTAAATAGGTCTACGAAGTGGGAGGGAATGGTGGCAAATGCTCTTTTTAGCACGCACACCTCGATGAGGTCAGGCCCCGGGGCCTTTCCATTTTTGAGAGACGCTCCGCCCAACAGCAGACGCAACGCTCCCTTCCACCGGCCCTATTCAGCCGCCCAGATTGGAGGAAGCAACGGACCAATAACGGAACAGTTCGAGCCGCCGATGACGATGACCGTTCAAGAACGCGGATATAAGCAGGTGCACGATGGTCATCGTGGGTTTTTTCACGGCAGATATCGAGCAGTACACATCGAGCGGTATAATACATATAAATGTTACCTTTGTCCGTGACTTTCAAGTCATTATACTTCATAACTTTGTACTCGTTATACTTTAATAAATTCAGTTTTGTTCGTACTCACTGTGTACATTTATTTGAATAATCCCGGTTGCGCGTATTGAAGTTCATTCGAGATCCTTCTAATCGTCTTAATTCAAACCTATAAGGCTTCTTATCTCTACGATTCGGGAATTTTCCGCCCAGTACGGACTTCAAAAAGAGATATTACAAATTTTTTCAAGGAACTCCTACTTGTCGCGAGATTAGTACCAATTTTTGCCCTTACCTGGTATGTGCAGTTTTTGGCTCGGAATTGGAACACAAGTACACACAAAATGATTCGAGACACGGCACTTCAGACATTTATTAATGGATGTACTTACCTTGTTCGGAGATCCTCGTGAATTCCGCTTCGATCCTCAAATACCTGGGTATTCGCGGGTCATGGGGTGGTAAATGAAATATTGATATAGACTTCTTGTTGAACGTAATCGGGATGAGGCGGTAAGGTTCCTCGTTTTCCTAGTTGATTTCCTTGTTGCCATAGATCCTGATGACGTCGGTGAAGTACATATGGGTACCATATAACGTCGCGGGAAGCCGGCAAATGATACTTCCTATCGGCACGACGTGTTCTCGGCATACGTGAGGATTTCAGAAGAAAGGCTGATGATTTACTCATGCAAGCCGTACGCACTTTTAGTGGGGCTTCAATAGGAAGCTATCCTTCGCTTGTGCGAGCCGTACGCACCTCTAACGAAAGTATAACTTTGAGGTTTTAAGGCTAAATAGTAAGGAGTGGAAGGATACTATGTGAGAGAATTTGCCGACTGCGCGGTAAAGAGTTCGCTTGATTAATCGATTTTCGAATCGTAGAGATAAGTAATCTTACAGGTTTTAATTGAGATGATAAGAAGGATCTTGAATGAACTTCGATACGTGCAACCAGGGTTATTCAAGTGAATATACAAGCGAGTATAACAATGAATTTATGAATTTATTAAAGTATAACAATGAAGTAAATCACGGACAAAGTTGACTGCCCTTTATAATTCTTAAAATGCCAAAGTCGGGAATGACTCTCAGAAAGTAACTGATGAAGAAACCCTCAAGAAGTAAACGTCAGAATAACCACTGAGATGCGTTGTGCGACCGCTTATATACTCGGTTGAACTGCGGTAGACGGCTCAGAGTGACATTGCTGCCGCAAGTGGTGGGGATGATGGCGCCGTGAACCATGGTGAGAAGCGCAGCATCCGTGGATGGTGGGAAGAGAATTTCCAGACGTTTGGAAAATTCAATTTCGCGTCATCTGTTTCTCGCTCTTTTCCACATCTGGAGAATATCTGTGTCTCGTTGCTTTTCACTTTCTCTTTTCTATCCTTTCCATTTTGTTCGTACTATACTCTTTATGGAATTTTTGGTTGTAGAATTACGAGTGTCTTAAAGGCTAAGGTATATTTATTACTTACTATCGTGTATTTTATAATAGTTAGTTTGTTTTATTTATGACTCCCTTTACGTCGGGCTAGTATGTGTCGTATAATGGTGTTAGTGACTTACAGAAATAAGTTTCTTAAAACTTGTATGTGTCGTATAATGGTGTTAGTGACTTACAGAAATAAGTTTCTTAAAACTTGTATGATCCTTTAGAATAATAAAGAGATTGAAAAGTATGTAAGGTGTATTCTCATACTATATCTAAGGCGTATTACATTGATATGAGTATGATGACTCCCTATATGGTGGGCACGAGGAAAAAAATTATGTGTCTTTTGTTAAATGTAAGAACGGCATCGGACGTAATAGAATCGATTAATTAAGCGAACTCTCTATCGCGCAGACAAATTCTCTTACGTGGTATCCTTCCACTCCTTACTATTCAGCCTTAAAACCTCAAAATTATATTTTCCTTAGAGGTGCGTACGGCTCGCACAATCGAAAGATAAGTAGTTTCTATCAAACCTTCACTAGATGTGCATACGGCTCGCACGAGTGAGTCTTTATCAGCCATTCTCCTAAAAATCCTCATATATGCCGAAAACACGTCCTGCTGGTAGAAAGTATCACTTGCGCAGACTTCTCGCGATATTACACGGTATCTACACGTATCATTGACGTCATCGGTATCTATCGTAACGAAGAAGCCAACAAGGAGAACGAGGTACTTTACCGCCTCATCCCGATTACGTTCGACAGGAAGGCTGTTCCAGTTTCTCATTTACCATCCTTTGACCCGCGAACACCCAAGTATTTTAAAATCGAAGCGGAATTCACGAGGATCACCGAACAAGGTAAATACATCCATTAATTCCATAAATCCATAATTAAATCTCTGAAGTACAGTATCTCGAATCATTTTGTGTGTGCTTGTACCAATCCCGAGCCAAGAACTGCACATAATAGATCAGGGCCAATAAGGTACTAATCTCGCAACAAGTAGGAGTTCCTTGGAAAAATTGTAATATATTTTTTTGAGGCCCGTACTGAGCGGGACGTAACATATGCCCAGGAAGGCGTAAGATATCTATGGACATCGTAGGTCCGATGCCTACCACGAAATTCGAACACAGTTATATCTTAACAATGCAAGCTCTTCTCAGTGAATATTCTATTGCGATTCCCCTCCAACAAGCTTCTTCGGAGGAAATCACTGATGCATTTATTAAAAATGTAATATGCCGATTTGGCTCTCCAAAAGGTATCTTGACTGATCAAGGTACCAACTTCTTGTCGGAATTAATGAAAGCCGTTGCTAAGAAATTCAAAATCCATGAATATCAGACAAGCGCATATTACCCACAATCGAACGATCGCATCACGTCCTCGTAGAATTCCTTAAACATTTCATTACCAAAAACATCGAATAGGACGATTAGATTGATGTGGCAATGTTTTTATATAATACAAACGTACACGAAGAAACGATGTATATATCTCACGAATTAGTGTTTGGCCAATTAGTCAGAACGCCGAACGAATCTACCTATAATGATTTACAAAATGAAATATATGTGCATTACCTGGGAATGTTAAATTAACAGATTAATAGATCACAAGAAGCTACGAGACAAAATTTAATTAACGCTAAAAACAAATCAAAAATATACTATGACAAAAAGCAGCGAGTTGTCGACTTTAAAATAGGAAAGTATACCGAGTATACCTTCTGAAGGGAACACATAAAGGTAAACTGGATGACAAATATACCGAACCATTCGATGAAGTAGAAGTATTAAATAAGCATAATATACAAATACGTATCGATAATGGCGATCGCATAATACACGCCAACAAACTCAAGGTCGATAAATTCAAGTTCCTTTCAGCGCAACTGGACGCAATGATCACTCTCCCATCCAAGATGACGGTTAGTAAGATGATCCTCCACCACAGTCGATAAGTTAGATTATAAGAAACGCTAAGCGAGCTAACGACAGCAGTTGCCTTTCGACGCTTTGTAAGACGGAATAGCTCAGAAGTCGACATAAAAAAATCTTTACAATTTTTATTTTAATACTAATCTTAGTAAAAGTAGTAGTAGCACTAGTAGGAAACAATTGTGCCTATACCTGAACATTACCTCGTATTTCCTCTTAGATATAGCCGACTGTGAGATCTCGAATCTTCAGCCAATTAATAACACAGTCTACGTACAGGTATTACAGACTGCCGATTACCACTCCGTAAAGGTCTTACAATGTCGCGTGAAGATAGATCGCACGATATTTCATTGCGGCATTCACTCACACGTGTCCATCATTCACAATGGACGACGGGAATACCTATTCACATTGCCCCCAATTGTGCCTACAGCTGCACTCTACGGGCACTCTTTCTCTAAGTCTACGTATTCATATTCATATCAGGCCTAAAGAAAAATAGCACCGAAACAAGAAGCCTTGAGCGGCACGACAGATGGTACATATGCAAAGGTTCCCAATATAGCGACCTCTATGGAACATGGGACGATGTAAAAGTACAAGGTTCCGTTAGGGTCACACTACGAGACTACTTCGCCACTGTCAAGACAAAGGCCAATCAAATCCATCTAAAATTTAGAACCGTATGTGCATTGGACGAGGAAGCCTGTCTCGACGGAGATAGATGGATAGATGGAGGCGAAAGTTACTGGTCGAACGTCCCGACCGACGGCTGTGGTTTCCATGAAAATGACGTTCTTTACGAGGAGCCAGCAATGAAACTAACATCTGCCGAATCATCTCAAGAACCTATACTTTACACAATGATAACGAAAGACGTCACGTTTGCTCTAACAAAAACCAGCGATTTTGTTTTATGCGGATACTCTATCATCAAAACAGAACACCCTAAGCTATTTATCATAGAAACATCACCTGGAAGAACATTTAAAGGAAAGATTAGAACTTCCGTAGAAAACTTAGATATCTTCGCCTATGTGAATTCGAAATTTATATATTACAAAGACATCTTAAGATATAACTAATCTTGTTATATGTCGACATTATGCGACAAAAGTGTGTCTTAGAGGTTCTCAAGAATGCTCTTTCTTTAGCAACAATAGCACCCGACGAAATGGCTTATGCCTTGATGAAGCAGCCAGGACACATGGCAGTCATCGTGGCAGAAGTAATATATATTATAAAATGTATTCATGTGGAAGTAAAGGTCAAGCAAACTGAGGAATGCTATAAGGAATTACCGATCACTTATCAAAACAACTCATATTTCCTAGCACATAAAACACATATCATCCTGAAAGAAGCTTCCCCAAAAGATTATAATGAATTATTGCCCAACATATATAATCTACATGGAACCAGGTATAGTGACTCCGAAACTAGTCGAATTAATACCCCCCCAGTAATTCAACCTCTAACGAAGCCACAGTGGAGGTAAATCGATTCTGAACACCTAGGAATAAGCAGTATTTACTCAAATGAGGATCTAAATACGAGGCTCAGGTCACACATCATGAAATCAGCTGAAAAACCCGCCATTATCGACACTCTTGTTAGAGGAGCTAGTGCGAGACATATGCCTTCAGGCAAAATCTCTTTATATAACCTAATGGATGAAGAATTATTAAGTAAGATTGCATCAAGTACGGCACAATGACTCTGGGGAGCCTTCGTAACCTTCGGATCAGCAAGCATCGGAATCTTAGCCATTTTTATGGCTCTTCGATTAGTCAAGTTCATCGTCAACACTCTCATTCATGGGTACACATTACACAATATTATGGATGGAGCATACATCTCTTAAGAGCCCTATGGAGTTCAGTAACACACCTCCTCCACTACCTCGTCAAAAGAGTGGAACAAGATGAACCATCCACAGAAATGGCACCCGAAACTATTGCCCTCCACAAGGAAAAGGGAGAACCCGCAGCTGACACAACCGATTGACCAAGCACATTCTTCGAATTAAACACATACTTAAATAAAGGTAAATGTTAAAATTTACGTATATTTACGCACCTTTTCAAATAAGGAAGAAAATGTTACATCCCACACCCCTCTCATACTTAGATTTAAAAACCTGATATCCACATATAAAAATCTTGGTCCTCTAAAAATAAGTCGTTAATAATATTATTGTAAATCATTCGAGCCCAACGTAAAAGGAGTCATTAATAATACATACTAATTTTATTATAAAACACCCGATAGTAAGTAAGTAACAAATACGCCTTAGCGCTTAAGACATTCGTAGTTTTACAATCGTCAAAAATTATATAAAGTGTATAATACGAACTAAAAATAGGAAGAGTAAAAGGGTAGAAAAGGAAATGTAGAAAAGAGAAAGTAGAGAAGGAAAGCAGCGGGATAAGAAACAGATGACACGAAATGGAATTTTCCAAACACCTGGAAATTCCCCTCCCATCATCAACGGATGCTACGCTCCGACCAAGTCTCACAATGGCATCATCCCCACCACTCACGGCAACGAAGTCAACTCGAGCCGCCTACCGCAGTTCAGTCGGGTATATAAGCGGCGGCACAACGCATTGCACAACGGTTGTTGTATTATTTTTCTAACGGTTATTCTCGGTTATTTTTAGAAGGTTATTCTCGACAGTTTTTGTATAGTATTAATAAATTAATATTGTTAAGTTAAAGTCAGTATGCCTTAAATAACCCTGGTTGCTTTTCCAACAAAACCTTGCGACGTTCTAATCTATTTTCAAGTTACATTAATTATTCTCGCAAGTCTCAAGAACTTTCTTCAAGTTCAAAGTTAATAAAAGCTATCTTTCCATAAGGCGTGAATTCTCAACCTTAAATTATTCTTTTACTAGGTGGTGCGTACGAATCGCACGAGTTAATGTATCTTATCCTTGAATCCTAGCTTCATTTATGCCGAGAACATGACGGGGTAGTAGAAAGTACCATTTAAGCCAACTACTCGTGTCACTTTACGATTCGGTTCGTTACCATAAAGATTTGGAAATTGTTCCAACGGAAACTACTGACCAACACGAAGGTGTACTTTTTACCGCCTCATACCCATCGAGAGAAGACCCACGGTCGAGAAGAAGATTTACTATCCGAGTCGACTATCGTCGTCCGATTCTCGAGCGAAGCTCACCCAAGCAATTCCATATCGTCTAACACCGATCGACATTATGGAGATCGTTTGAACGGAAGATAGCTCGTATTGGTGTTCGTTCCGTGCCAAGAACTGCACATAGCAGGTAACGGCCAAAAAGAACACAAATCTCACAAAAGTAGGAACACCTCAGGTAAGTTCAATAACTTATATATTTTTTTGAGGCCCGTACCGCGTAGGATGTAATATAATCTTTATCTCGTGTGTTAGTAGTGATATATTTCAGTGTAATTTCGTCTAGTAAATTGGAAATTTACATTTCTTATGAAACTGATTCTGATTGATCCTTACGCAAGTGTGTTTAATATTGCAGGGGTCTCGGCAGAAAACAATATTTGGCTTCTCAATTCATTTAGCTTTTCTTGTATATATTGTAGAACAACATGTTTGAAAAATATAGAACAACTTATATACAATTAACAGCTTTACAAGTTTTTTTTAGAAAATATACAAATATTCCGTTCTCTTAATCCGAAAATATACGAATCACGTTCTCTCAGATTGACTTCCTTTAGAAGATAAACGACTACCGTTTGTAATAACAAACCATTGTTATTAGTCACAATTTCTGAGGGCCTAGAAACGGCCTTCTAGTTACAAGTTTACTTCTCTAGACCGGCTAATAACAATATATAGAGTTATCGGTAAATATTACAGGGTTTGTATCGTTGATTATGTTATCGGTTTTGTTATAGTAAATAGTAACGATTCTATGTATTTTAGAGTTATGGATTTGTAATAAGAATTTTATTAATATAACATAAAGATAAAAATGATGGGTTGCGTTATGTTACTTAAGTACCTTGATTTAGCACAGTATGAATTTAAGATGTTAAACAAAATTTAGTTTCTTCAAAGTAGCATTCCGCTGTTTTTGTCACCATTACTTCAACGAGTGCGAGAGGGGAACTTGAATATGTAAATAATTTCTCCGGCTGTCACAACCGAATATATATATCGGAATATATATCCGAATTCCTTCATAAGATAGTTTTCGAAGACATCTGGTAATAGAATAGCAATCAACAAAGCATTTTTAAGTATTTTGTTCGAAATTACTTTGGTGAGTTATTATATAACGATATAATTGTTAAATTTGTATCAGAATGTGCTTTCCTACATAAATAAATTTCGATGTTAGCTGAAAATATCCAAATTGACAATGCTGATTTATCTGCTACTCAAGAAACTATTTACTTGTTTAAATTTAAAAATAAACAATTTCCGTTTTAAATGACATGTATTCAGAAACTGAATACTCAATTTTTAAGGATAAGGCGAATAGTATAAGACCTGTTCACAAGTTAAATCGATCAACTCCACATTTTGAATTTATTTACATTTAAATGTCAAAACATTTAATGGAATCCTCAGTTTTTTATTCATAATTAAATTCCCTAATTTCCGTTATTTAATATCATTAAATGACAGTTTTTTGACCATCGAATAAAAAATAATTTATTTCAGAAACCAATCTGATTAACTTCGTACTCTAATGTAAATCGTTCCAATAATGCAATTCAAACGCAGCAGCAAAGCCTTAATGATAACGACAAATTATCTAATAGTGTCTTATCAATAATAAAGTAACGCCTCGTTTCCATTATATATTTAAGCGAGGTTTATATCATATAAGGCCTAAATTTACTGTTTTCGCCGTGAGGCGGCACTGATTTGAAATAAATTATATGCTACTTGATTTAATATTGTCCGTCTTTTGTGAACATAAAACAATCAAAATAAAAACACACATTGTTGTTTCTGTCAGAACTATACCTGACTATTGTTATTCATCTAAGTAGTATAACATATTATAAATATTTTGCTATAATAATTTACATAATTATTATTGTTCCGAGGTGATCCTCTGTACATATCTCAATATTTAGTTGAAATATTTTTGAAGTAATATAACATTATATATGTATTATAATCCAAATCGAATTTCAGTTAAAATAAATATCCATGAGGATCTCAAAAGGAAATTCAATGATTCGTCAGATGAATCTGTTACATATTATCGAAGGAAAAAACTACGATCTATCTGGTACATTTTAGATGAGAGTAAATTAGAAAAAAAAATCTAATATTGACAATACATGCATTGGACTTTTGAATTTACATTTGTGTAATTATATAACATTCCAAGAGGGAGAATGACAACCGATTTAGAGAACAGAAACAGAAGAAGAAATAATAAAACATGAGCGTGGGCAAGACACGGTGGTTCAAACAAAATATATTAATTACGATGATCCGTTGAAGACGTATAAATTATTTGTAACCGGTAGCATAATTTGACTTCGAGTTAAACAAACTAATAAATATGCCACACAAGGTGGCATTGCTAAAAAACAAAAAAACATAAGAGCTATTGGGTATCTGCTATAATAAGCTAAATGAAGGATTTTATCCTTTTAAGATATATTATTAATTATGGAGATGCCAGACATTACATTATATTTGTTCGAAAATAATATGTACAGTAATGCCAGTAAAAAGAGTGTCATGAAGCGCGATCGTTTCTTGGCAATTTTGAAGTATTTACATTTCTCTGATAATACAACATGTAGAATCGAGAATCTTTTAAACAAAATTAGAGACATCATGGAAGAAATTCTTTATAATTTCAAGAAAACAGTAAAACCTGGGAAAACTAATAATATAATAATGAGAAAATGATTTTATGGCCGCTTGCATTTCCGCCAATATATCAAAAGGAAACGTCATAAATGTGGCATAAAATTATATAATTTGTTTTTACCAAATGGCTATACTTATGACTTAGATGTATATACCGGAAGAAACTCAACCGCTTCAACAAATGGAAATTCAAATGAGGTTATTAAAACACTGATGAATAGCTTAATATTTGAGCATCGAACTTTGTATACAGGCAGCTATTATTCCAGTATTCCTTTAGCACAATCACTGTTACAAAACAAACGTATTTTTGCGGCACAGTGCAAAAATTTTTGTCAGCAGAAGAAAAGAAAAAGCAAAAACGTGATGAAATTATGGCCGTTAAAAATAGTTCAGACATAAAATTTGTCAAGTGGATTGATAAAAGAACAGTTTCCATTTTATCAACTTGCAAAGTTGTCTTTCAAAAAAATGATAAGTGAGTACTATTCGACGGAAACCCTAATATCGTTTTTGGTAATGCAAAAAGGCATTAATTTGTCAAATCAAATGTCATTATAATTGTACAAGGAAAGACAGTAAAATTATATAAAAAGGTTGTAGTATAGCTATTTTGCGGTACAGTAGTGATAAATGCATATTACACACATAAACAGTAGAGTAGTTGTTAAATAAGCATTTTGAAATTTAGGGAAAATTATTGATAAATTATTAGCAACCATCATTTTATAGACAGATATTCAGGCTCATATAGTTTATGTATCACTGTGACTCAGTCCTTCCGATGGAATATTTGTATGTGTACCATCGATGTTGCATCTCGTCCCTTGGGACAAATATGAACGTACCATCAATATTTCAGCCTGTCATGAACGTTTTACTCTTTGCCCTACAACCACGAGTCAGACTCGTGGTAAGGAATTTGTGTTATAAGCGAAAATCACAAGTCAGACTCGTGGTGAAGAATTTGCGTTATTAGCAATCATAGTCATAATACTTTGTAGCCGTGGTGCATTGGGATCAAATGTAAACAAGTCAAGCATTGCTCGTGGTGTATTTTTGGGACAAACGAAAACAAATGAGTCCGACAGGTGGTTCAACTGTTCTTGATAATTTCTTACTTTAGTTAAGTTTAAAGCTTTATTGTGTTGAGACGTTTTCAAATATATATTCTCTAGAAGAAATAAAACATACCTTATACCCATCATGTTAACAAAAAAAATCTAATGTTGATGATAGTGAAGAGAAGTGTGTTATTATTACGGATTGTGCTTGACCATTTTGATAATGATAGTGAGGACAGTAATATTATGCTTCCTGTAAGAAAACGTTCACAAAAATTGATCATTGAAGATGACTCCGACAAAGAAAATAGCATTTATCAGCAATTATCGGAGCTATGGTTTTGGAAAGAAAAAAATAACGAGCCAAAAAATGATAGAGAGTTGGACTTTTTTAATCTAATGTTTGACAATGTTTTTTGGGATATTATTGTCCAAAAAAACAAAAAATTGTTATTGATTCATTATCCGCTTTGAAATAATAAATTATTTTTGTTCACTGACGAATTGATCATGATTACGGCCAAGATTGCTTAAAAGTACTAGTTGCGCCGAAATGTTATTTATTATTTCACAATTCCTTTTGTTGTGCTGAAATATTGTTGTCATGATTACGGCCAAGATTGCTTAAAAGTACTAGTTGCGCCGAAATGTTGTTTATTATTTCACAATTCCTTTTGTTGTGCTGAAATATATATGTCATAAGAAGCATACATTTTGCGCAAGTTCGAGCATACGGCTGAATAGTCATATTTAGCTAACGCTGCGTATTTTCCGCGAATCTTAGAGGGTCGAAATTTTGTTTGAAAAATATGTGATTCATAACAACATAGATTATCCGAGGGAAGAAACAGCTACTGCGAAGCAATTCATGAATGACCTTCCAGTTGTAAACCTCAATGAAGTATTCGCTTAACACGACACATTCAAATTCGTTAAACTTTTTGCTCTTAATGTATCCTCTCATTCACATGCTCCGTGACAACCCGTTTTTGTCCGACTTGTCGTTCAGGCCATTTGATTTTTTGACTAAAGTTTGGTACATTATCACATAATATTTCATTACATCATCAATCCATAAGCTTGTTTAGAATAATTATCACAACCTGGTTGTTCTGCAATCATTTCGATTGTAAAATTCAGTCAGTTCGAAACTTATCGATTAGTAAAAAGAACCTGCTATATTCGAATTTGTTAAGAAAAAACAAAGGAAATAAAATATTTAATAAAAAAGAGAGTAAGTAAGTAGATAAACATATGGAAATAATATTTTTGGTTTTTCATTTGTTTCTGTTGGAAAACAAGTTCCTATTTTTAACTTTCATTAATTTATTCTTTCATTTTTTAATTTTTTATTTGATCGAGTGATTCAACTTTTAATTTTTATCCCTAATGATATGCAATATGAAAGTACAAGTTCCAATTCTATTTCCAATGAAATGGAATTCCCATTTAGTATAAAACGCTGGCGTAGATTTATATTGTATTATCATCCGATGAGACAGGCAATGTTACCGCGTGCCATAGATCGAAATGCTGCCGAATTGTATATAGCTACGAAAGTGAAGATGAAGTAGAAAATATTACTGATAATTTAACAGATCAATGAATAAATCCAAGAGGAAATTATCCTTCACTTATATCTTTCATGGGTACACCTGGAATAACATTATCGGATTATTTGTGGAAAGAAGATTTTTACTTACTACTTGTTACCAAAGAAATATTCCAAGACAAAATAGAACAGACTAACATTTACGCAATGCAAATATTGGATCAGAAATAGTCATATCTTTGAACGACATGATCATCTTAAAAATCAAGTCATGTCAAGACAAAAACTAGAAGAGTAGTGATGTTCTGTAATTGCCCAAACAAGTCGTTTTTATACATTTCTTGCATTAAAAAAGTCAACCATTACATGTAATTATTAATTATTATATAGATAACAATTAAACAAATTTAAGTGCTTTGTTCTATACTAGATTATTTATAATGCTTTATTCTTTTAGTGGAAATATATTTTACAAAATTAAATTTGTCATAAAATATATTTTCAGCACATTAAATAAACATGTCTTAGTGTACTATTTATGGTACACTTGGCTTGAAGAACAAGTTTAATGTCTACCATAAATGGTATACGTGGCACGGAGCATGTTAATGCTACCCAATAGATTCGCGCAAGAAAGGCGATTCTTTTAGAATGACTTTACTCGTCATTTTGTCTAAACAATGTTATCATTTAGTTTAATCATTGTTTATAATTTGAAGATTAGTTTATACGTTTTTGTTCCCACATTGTCTACTGATATTGACCTTGTATTTTTCCCAAAATACTTGTTACCTTGACTTGGAGTACACTGAAATGCTCCAAAACTTCGCAACATGAACTTTTCAGTATATTCACATGAATAATTTTCTATATGGCCTAGAATGTACTTTGTGCTATATCGACGATTTAATAACTTCAGACACTCGAGAAAAACACCTACAATACATTAGGACAGTTTTCAATATCCTAAGAAAAAATTGACTCAACCCTGTATTAATCTAGACAAGTGACAGTTTTGTAAAGAAAAGATCATCTATTTATATTGCTCCATTCATCAGTAAGGCTATTAAGTATCTCAGAGCACAATCATGATAATTCTCAACCATTCCAAACCTAAGATTATCGATGATCTTAGGCATTTTGTTGGGGTGCTATACTATTGCAGGCATTGCCTCTCTCATATTGCTCATCATCA
The DNA here is from genome assembly GCF_910589235.1 of Vespa crabro. NCBI lineage: Eukaryota > Metazoa > Arthropoda > Insecta > Hymenoptera > Vespidae > Vespa > Vespa crabro. Next base: position 1,512,116 of record NC_060970.1, on the reverse strand, counting down.
AGCAACACTCTACAAATTTTGAACATGCTAGAAAGCTGGAAATTGATCAATAAAGTCGACTATCGCCCTTTTATCTATGGCTTGTTACAACAAGTTAAAGTATCTCCAAGGAAACTTCTTTGTCAACTGGATTTTATCAATTTATTTCTCAACTGATTCATATCTCTCTGGTATTAATACTATTACTACGTCATTAACTTTCAATATTACGCACTTCAATGTAATCACAATATCAGAATAAAATTGTCTTTCACATCGCTGCTAATAGCCATTCAAATATTCACCTCGATGTCATTACGTTATTTTTAGCAGATTAATCTCAAATTTTCGATCGATTTATCAAGTGGCCCATTGTTGTTTCTGTAAGGGATATTGAAGTGGAAATAATTATAGAAGCTTTATATCATCACTAGATCTGTCACTTTAGCACCACTTTCGCCATCACCACCGACAGAGGTATACAGTTCAAATTATCACTTTTCTCGAAACTTGCGAACATTATAGAAGCACGAAAAATCAGGATTACGTCGTATCACTCCCAGTAAAGTGAAAAAGTTGGAACTACTTAAGTTGTAAATTTAAAGTAGTCCTAATGTGCAAGCCAAATATCCTCTGGATACAACTCTTGTGACTATGCTTCTAAATTTACACAGCCTTTAATACTAAACCTACCACGTGCTGTCAAATGACCGTTTTTAAAGATTCGTCTAAGATTTTCTGTATACAACGTTATTGTATCGCTATTTAACTTCATGATTTTTCTTATATTAACATACGTACAACCCATTATTCAATATTCGCAACTTTTTTTATTGTTAACTTTCTGAAAAAAATTCGTAGCCTGTCTTGCCTACCCCGAATGGTCATTTGATCACCCGCACATGTTATTTACAATGAAATTTTCTGGAAACGCATTTCTAGAATTATCTTAAAAGTTTATAATCTTTGTCTTCTATATTATCTTATTTACTATGTAAAAAATTTTGCGATTCGAAAAAATAGCTACCCGTCTTTGTGCGTCAGTACTATCTTGTGATCCTAACATAAAGTATTAAAATTCCATAGAGTATATTACGCCTACGTATAACAGAGTGGATTACATGTTATAAATGCTAATATCAACAAAGTGAACAGAACCTACAATATTTTGTAGTAGGATTAACATTAGAACTTTTTTTTATTTATGTACCCATTTTTTGTCCCCGTTTGATTTTTATATTTTATTTTTTAATTTATCATTTGTATATTCATCCCAAAAACATCTAGACATTTGAAGAATATCAATTTAGAAATTAATCAGAAGATTAGTCAGAAAATAATAAGAAAATTTATGATATTGATGATGATATAGCAGAAAAACATTGTGACTTATATGATAGCGATAAAAACGAAAAAAATATTTTAAATATACACAAAGGACAAGAGAAAAAGAGATTTATAATTAGTTCCGAAAGTGAAAATGAAAAAGAAATCGAAATTGCTAAAGACGGAACTGTTTGGCAAAAAATAAAAGAAGAGTCTAATAGCGGAAGAACACCGATTTATAATATTGCGTAATCATGTAAGAAACAAATTGTTCCCGTTAATGTAGAAGAGCTATCGGAATTAACATAAAACCTACTGACACTTCATGTATACCTATATCTATACATATACCTATTCGCTTTAAAAAAAATACATATATCTTAATGCAGCATGAGATTCTGGCCACTTGGATAATGAGCAAAATATTTTCTTTTACTTAGAAATGTTTTATGTACGTTTTATACGTTTTCACCACATTTTTTACAAATTACAGGATTTTTTATTACACATTTTATACATACGTACTTTTTTACATTTCATATATATTATACAGATTATGTACAGTCTTATTGACTTTACAATACCATAATTAACAAGCTTTCTGTTCAGATGAATCTATAATTGTATTTGTTCTTGTTTTTGATGAACCTTCTTTATTTAGCTCTCATTGAGAAAGGAGCTTAAGCTATAAGAGGAAAAACTAGATGAGCGCGAGGCTCGAATAGAAATTTCTTTGGAAGAGAATATCGCCTTAAAACAAAGATTAAAACGATTGGAAAGGAAAATAAAAGAACACGAAAATGAATTAAGGAATTAAGAAGCAGAAATTCAAAAACGTATAAATGAGGTAGAAAAACGCGAAAAGGAAATAGAAATCCAGAACGCGAAAATCAATGATCGACGAATGGAACCGAACAAACAAGAGTTAGATTTAGAAAGAAAAGAGATAATGCTTCAACGCCGCAAAAATGAACTTCGTACCAAAGAACTTAATCGACAGGAATCGATAATGAATATGTCATTAGGAAATAATCGTGCGGGAAGTCGGTACTCGTCGCGCAATAGTTTAAACCAATGCGCCGACGCCAGTGCGATCGCCAGAAGTTTAAACGAAGAAGATCATATTCACGACAATGAGAGGATAGAACCAAGGCCTCGATATATTAACTCTTTGAGTGCTGAATACTCGTGGCCTATGCAGTCCGTACGAACGGCGCGCTGACGATCGTCGGGGACTGAATGAATACTCTTTCGTGCAATAGAAACAATTGCCGAACATATACATTTGACCATAGTACCCTGATTATTTCTGCCAGGCGCGTATTTGCGTCCATAGTCCATATTGATAGCATCTGCCGAGCGCGTATTTGCGTTCATAGTCTATATCGATAGCTTTCGCTAGACGAATATGTGCGCCCATAGCACTCAAAGGGTTAAACAATCGCCTTCGGGGATACCGGATTTAAAATTGAGAGAAATCACGAAAACAATTCTGTGATTTGATGGATATATGTTCCGTGTTACAGTTTGTGCGAGCATACAAAAGGGTTATGGACCTGTTCCCTGAACGTCCTTCTGTGGAGGTAGAAGTAATGATAGTTCTCAGAATTCGGGCCAAACTGGACGGACACCCATATTCGGTCACAGAGGACCAGGAACTGCAAACGAAAGAGCAATTAATAAGCTCATTAAAAGCAGCTTTCCAACCGGCAAAGTCTGCGAGCCATTATAAGGATTAGCTAGCCAATATTTTTATGAAGGCTAACGAGAGTCTTAGATTACACCGAAAGCATAAAGGAATTAAAGCAATCTATTTGAAATCCTTTTATGCTAATAATTTTCACACAACTAAACATAGTTGAGCATTTAGACATTTTCCGCATCACTAATAAATATAATTTATTCGATGTAATATATTAAAAGTGTAAGAATGATGATAAAGATTTTCAAAGTTTAAACTAGCTGTTACAAATTACAAATTGCAAAAATATAATAATATAAAGTATAAAATAAATGAATAACATTTTTCAAATTTGCTACTTGCATTTTCTGATATAAAATTCGAACGTAATTCATAAAATAATTGGAAAGCTGCAAAAAAATAACAATAAAATGCATTTTTTGCTGCTTTCACCTTCCGACGCGAACACATCGAAACTCTTTCTTTCCGAACGGATGTACTTGTAAATTAATATTTTCGATAAATTTTTAATTATTTAAACAATCTTTAGTGTACGTCGGATAGAGTAAAGTATTATTTAAACAATAGTACATTTTTTTAAACATAAAAATTCGAAAAAACAAACTATAATAATTTTAATATAATATGCGGATACTTCAAAGATATTATTTCTCCACGACTGTGGAGGCGGAAGAACCTAGTGTAGTCAACCACGAAATCAAATCATTTCAGACTAACAATCTGATCTTATTTTAGTATTTTATCCCTACCATTGTTACACACAATTTCAATTGCAAAATGGAAAAGTCGCTGAAAGAAAGCACTATCTCAGATGGCAGCTCAGAAGAGAAATCCACCATTGCGTTATGCAGTGCATCGGGACCTAGGGTTTTGGGGAGTCCCAACATCTGCAATAAAAAAGAGTCGGAGCATCCTTGGAATCCTTCCGGACTTAAATTTAAAAAGAAGTTTTTTGCGAGCACTTTAAATGCAAATTCTTTGCTGAAGGTTGGTAAACAAAAGGAATTAGAACTACTTCTGGATAGAAACGATATACAAATTTTAGCAATACAGAAGACAAGATTTTTGGATAAAAATGTGACAGAAATAAAAGATTATAGAATCTTTAATCGCAAGCCTGCGATTAAAATTATGAAAGGAATGTCAATCTTGGGAACAGCCTTTCATATCCATAAAAGATTATTAAACTGTGTAACTGAATTCAAATCCTGCTCAGAAAGGATGTCTCTTTTGACAATGAAATGCAAAAATAAATTATACACTTTTATTAATTGTCATGCACCAATAAATAAAGACAACAAGAAGAACCCAAATAAAGTAGAGGAATTCTGGGACGATGAAATGTCAAAAATTCCAAAATCAAATGTAGTGATATTACTTGGGGATTTTAATGCCCAAATAGGAAGAGAGAGAATTCATAGACCAATAGTGGGAGAATATGCTGCACACCAAAGAACAAATAGAAATGGGATGAGATTGATTACTATTTGTAAAAACTATCAAATGAAGGTAATGTCGACTTTTTTCAGGAAATTGCCAAGAAGAGCTAAAACATGGATTTCTCCAAATCCAATGCTAGGTGAATTTCATATAGATCATGTAGCTATATCCAAAAGAAACATGACGGAAATTATGAATGTCAAGGTAGTAAGAAGCAGAGAATTTGACTCTGATCACTATTTGTCTAAAATCAAACTCATAAAACATCAAACAAATAAATAAGTACAATACAAATAGACTCCAAATTACACAAGAAACTTTGGAAACATTTCAGGAAGAAATAAAAGTAACTCATCATGGAAAGTGGCAAGATTTATCTAAAGAAATAACGAACGCAGAAAACATTTGGACTAGCCAAGCATAGAAAAAAAACCTTGGTGGAAACAGATATGTGAAGATGCATTACAGGATAGAACAAAACAATGGAAAAAGTGGAAATGCTAGGGGAAGACTGAATACCATGACCAATTCAAACAACAAAGGAAAGACACTGCTAGAATAATAAGAGAAATAAAAGATCTTTCGAAAAATCACAACTTATCGACATGAAAAACAACTTTGTTAAAAATAATTCACGAAATTTCTATTAGAATTTTAAGAGTCAACTAAAGGGGTATCAAGCGCCTAGCATATGCTTCAAAGATGAAAATGGTAAACTTGGCCTAAGCAATGCGGAAAACTGTGAAATACTTGTGAAACATTTTGATCAACTTTTAAACTGCCCTGAACCAAAACATAAATTGGAATTCTCTGAAACAACTGAAAATCTGGAAGAAGATATATCACCTAATGCTGAAGAAATTAAGGAAGCAATTAACAATCTAAAACATAATATAGTGGAGAAGACTCTATAACAGCTGAACTTTAGAAATGGTCTCAATCAAAAATCATTGAAGAGCTGCAGTTAATCTTTGAAGATATTTGGAGAACAGAGAGATTTCCAGAAGAATGGAAAGTAGATCTAATTCACCCATTACATAAAAAAGGGGACAAACAGAATGTTGATAACTATAGAGGTATCTCTCTTTTGCAAACTGCATACAAGGTAATCTCAAAAATATTGCTGAATAAAATAGAAACAACACTTGACAAGCAACTGGGCGAGTATCAAGTTGGATTTCGAAAAGGTAGATGTTGTTCAGAACAAATTTTTAACTTAAAATCCGTAATTCGCCATAGGCATTGAAATAAGTTTCCTAGCATTTGCAGACGATTTTGCTATAGTGTCAGACAACCTAAAAAGTGCAACAACACAAATCAATCTCTTGGAAGAAATAACTAACAAAGCAGGTTTGAAAATCTCCGTAGGAAAAGCTAAATTTATTACAAACATCAAGAACGCTCAAAAATTTTTAACTACAGATATTGGTTGTGGAAAAAGTAAAGAAATTCAAATACCTGGGAGAAATAATTCAAGAAAATGGTTTAGAAAAATCTGCAGTAGAAGAAAGGTTACGCAAGATGGAAATACCGTATGGTATCACTAAGAATTTTTACAATAAAAGATGTTTATCTAAAAATCTTAAAATAAGGCACTACGCTACAGTAGTGAAACCGGAATGCTTATATGCGAGTGCTTGGTACTAAATTATAGATTAGATAAACTAGAAGTATTGGAAAGGAGAATCATGAGGAAAATTTTAAGTCCAGTGAAAACAACAGAAGTATGGAAATTAAAATCTAATGATGAAATATACAGGAACATAGAAGGCATAACAGAAACGATAAGGAAAAAAAGAAGACTGCAATTTTTTGGCCATATTTACAGAATGGATGATTCCAGATTAACAAAAAGGATACTTATGTACCATTGGGAGAAAAAGGCAACAACTAGCTGGATTCAAGAGGTAAAGAAAGATCTAGAAAGAAATAATATAAGTGAGGAAGAAACAGAGAGATTTTTAGAAAGAGGGTATTAAACATGAAAGGATTCCAAGGAAGATTAAAGAAGAAACCTGGTGCAAAGTGGTCTGAGGACAGAAAGAACCAGCATAGTGAAAAGATGAAGGAATATCGGAGGGAACAGAAAAGAAAACAGCTAAGTGTGAAGAATTGAAATTGGCACGTGGTCCTTAGCAGGCCTCATCGAAAGAAAAAGAAGAAGGAGAAGAAGAAGAAGAAGAAGAAGAAAATGCATTTTTTATAATGCATTTTATTATATTTTAAATATGAAGTTTCAATTTTAAATATGCAGTTTTATCAACGATTATTTAAAAATTGAGCAAAATTTTTAGTAAACTTCTTCAATATTTGATCAAGTAATTGCGGTCAGAGCGATTAGTTTTTGTCCAAATAAGAACGTTATAGACGATTATAATCTTCATTTTTCTCAATTCCCGTGGATAAAATCATGTTGTTCCCGAAATCATTAACAAATTACATTATTGCAAAAACCAATCGACTTTTGTGTATTCCTATTTATTTATGCAGTCTCCCAATAATTGATAATACTAATTATATTTACTTATTGCCATTGTTAATATTAAATTAAAACCTTCGCTAAACAATTTACAATAATGAAGTATCAACAAATCGATTACACAGATATATAATATCGTAAATATTCCACAGATTCGATTTTTTACATTTTTATTATTTTTTCAGAATGCATATCATACTTTTATCAGAATTATGGAAAGTGTTCTAATATTCAAATTATGTACGATTTCTTAGGATTTACTTATAAGAAACTAAAGAATCCTCCATCAAATATAATTGACTGTTTAGCTTGTAAAAATGCGAAAAACATTTCGTGTTGATATTTGTACGTATTTCATTGACGTATTTGTACGAATTTACAATAATTCGTCATTCATTATTCCTTTGAATTGAACTTTTCTGTGGACATAAATGTATATGGAAAAGCAAAATTTCGTTTTTTCGAAGATATTATAGAACTATCACTAGTGTCACTTTCATAATCAAGTATAGAATCATGTATATTTGAATTATTCACATTTTTATCATACATTTCAAATTATAAACAATCATCATTACTCTTATTATCTTGAAAATCAGCGCTCAATTCGCCTATTTTCGGAAATCAGAATGTGTGCTATTGAAGACTGCTGGTGAATGGTAATATTTCCTCGGTAAACCAAGATATAACAAATTTCTTTCGCAATATCCACATCTTAAAATACCAGACATACACACAAAACAAAGATTATACCATCATAGCAGAAACATCGATTTATAGAACAAAGCTGGAACGTCACCGCTATGGTAGTATCGATCGCATAGGGTCAAAATCATTTAGGTTATCATACAATTTTACAATTACTGTTTAATTATTTCTGATTACAAACTACTAGTAATAAAGATCTTTTTGAAGATTGCGAGTGAAGCTGGCTATTCAAATAAGTCAAATGTTGTTGCAAATAATAGTAGAAGCTTTCTGTTGTCGGGTAAATACTTAGAAATAACTTTTAACAGTAAATAATGACCAATTGATCGTCAAATTAGAGTTTCAATGTAATAGTTTATGCGTTTGTAAGATGTAAAATATTAATACTAACAAATAAATTTCGGATAAAGAGCTAGTGATAAATTCAATGTTGTATATTAGAACATATCGCGCAAGTTGCATGATATATTGTATTTGTACTTTTCATAAGTTCATTCTGTTACAGTAGATCATCCTTTTGGACTAAATGAGACAATCACATTAAAAATAATTAATGTTATTGTTATCAAAACCATCAGCAGATAAAATATTTGTTAGTTACACAAAAGATAAATATCAAATTCTTTTGTTAATATATAATAAATTTTACGAATGAAAACAATTATCTATTAATAATAAGTTTTGAGTATTTTCTGAATGGACAGTTAACTGCTTATGAGCATAGAAAACATTACAAACCAAAGAAGGCATTAAAAAATACAAACTATAGTTCTTTCTAGTACGTAATTGTTGAATAGCTTACAGTGCAGACCATAAGAAAAAGAAATTAAAGATATTTGCCATAGTTAAAATATACACTCGTAGAAATGATCAACAGAAGTTTTTTTTTAAATATTTTTAAACTGTTTTCATTATAAAGTATAAGTAATCCTCGTATAAGGCGGTACTTAAACAATATGGCTTGGATATAACGCGGTCTTGGAATTAAAAAATTTTAACTTGTTACTTTATATATTTTTAAAAATACTTATATGCATTAGTTTTTAATCTTTCGTATGTTGGCATAAAAAATCGATGAAATATTTGAAGATCGTAATCTGTTCGTAACTTTTACAATTTTATATATGTACTATCATTTACTTCATACTTTGTATGTTATCTTAGGTTTATGAATTACTTTAATTAAATAAAAATGTATTTCTTTTGTCATGTGTTATAATTTTAAAAAATATATAAAGTATATAATTTGAAAAGAAGTGTAAACAATTTGAAAAGGATTTGCAACGATTTTTTTTATTATATCCGAGTCTCGTTTAATATGATTTATATTACACAACATTTCTATGAAATAGAACATCAGCGTTATACAAGGGTTACTTATAATCAAAAATAAAACTGATTGAAGATAGTATGTAAAAGTGAGAATAGTGAAAGTGAAAATGAATTTGTAAGAAACGTAAAAAACGTAAAGAAACGTAATGGCATATCCTAACTATTCAGAACAAATAGAGGACTCAAAACTGACGGATGAGAGGATATATCAGAAAAGGACGATTTACCACTTAGCTTTTCTTATAAATCTTTTTCGTGAACCGCAGGATCACAAATATTTCAGGGCATAAAAGAATCGTTGGATTTTATAAAATTATATTTCACGATATTGATGGATAAAACAATATCATATACATTGATGGATAAAATAATAAAAGACTAAAGAATATGCAAAAAAGAAGATAAGTGAAAAACAGTTATCTAAAAATCAATTAAATATTCGTAGTAGATGTAACACATAAAGAATTTATGGCTTTTATATTGGAATAATGCTTACTTTAACTCTTATCACTTCATTGCGGAACTATCATTCATTTGTTCCTTAATACTAAACCTACCACGTGCTGTGAAATGACCGTTTTTAAAATTTCGTCTAAGATTTCCTGTATACAACATTATTGTATCGCCATTTAACTTTATAACTTTTCCTATATTAATATATGTACAATCCATTTTTCAATTTTCCCAACTTCTTTTATTGTTCACTATCTGAAAAAATTTGTAGCCTGTCTGGCCTATCACGGTCATTTGATCACTTGCACAGTTCATGTTATTTACAACGAAATTTTCTAGAAAGACATTTCTAGAATTATTTTAAAAGTCTATTGTCTTTGTCTTCTAAATTATCTTATCCACTATGTAAAAAAATACGCAATTCGAAAAAGTACTTAGCCGTCTTTGTGTGACAATACGATCTTGTGATTCTTTCATAAAGTATTAAAATTCCACAGAGTCTTATAACGTCTACAGAGTGTATAACAGAGTGAATTACGTGTTATAAATGCTGGTATCAACAAAATGAACAGAACCAACAATATTTTGTAATAGGATTAACATTTGAACTTTTTTCTATTTATGTATCCATTTTTGCCTTCCACTAGTTCGGTTTATATTTTTATATTTTAGTTTTTACTTTATTATTTGTATATTCATCCTAAAAATGTCTAGACAATCGAAGAATATCAATTTATTCGACGAAATATATAATATCGACGAAAATTGTTCGGAAAATGACATAAAATTTATAATATTTTCAGAGGAACATCGGGACCGACAGGCTACACTAAACGAAATATTAGAGAAAAGTGTCGGCATTTCTCTTGATTATTGATCATAACACAATCGAGTGACTTAATGTAAATATGAAAATGCATGGAATTAGAAGCATTTCGAGTGTTGAAAACAACATGGGATTTATCTATTGCAATATTATATGCATTTATTGGACTTCTGTATACTCGCAGCGCAAATAAGGTAGCACACAAAGACATATTATATTTATAGAACAAATAAATGGAATCCAAAATTTTTCTCCACAACTATGAGTTGAAATAACTGCATAAATTATAAGGTTTATTCGGTTTAACAATAGAAATTAACGAAGCCAACTCCTACAAACCGATAAATTCGCTTTGATATCTGGCACAAGTATATGGAGAGCAAACAAAACTGTAATAAAACAAGACAACATTTTTCTATAAATGAACAATTGTTTCCAATGAAAGCACGGTGTAGATGTATTCAATACATGTCCAATAATGGTTCCTTCCATGGTATCTTATTGAAGAGGTAACACCTCTACTTTTAGCGTGGAAAGATAAAAGGACCCTCACTTGATTGACAACTAGAGATTGACAACTTGGAATGACTTCCGTAAAAAGGATTTAACGAAGTGGTATGAAAGATAATATTAAGAAACCTAATACTATAGTAAATTATATAAAATGTATGAGTGGCGTTGATCGAACAGATTAATAAGCTCCGACATATTGTTTTCTCCGAAAACCCGTGTTAAAAAAAAATCGTAAACATTTTTTTGGGCTAGGAAATTTGATTGATTAATTCGTACATACCCTATAAACTTGAGAAAAAGAAAAGAAAAGAAAGACTTACTCATTAACGCAATCTAAAAACAGTTGTTCATCAATGAAGAGAAAATTATCGCCAGCCTCGTGATCGAACGTCGACGTCAAGCATCAATGAATCCTGACTAAATGGAAATATCCATGTTGTCCTGAAAGGAGTGAAGAGGGAATGTAAGATCTGCTCTAACTGAATTAAGACTGTATTTCTGGCTGTAGATCTGAAACCTCAAATTATTGTAATATGTGTCCTAACAAATTAAAGATGTTTCTCGGGCATTGTTTTATAAAATTTTATATAAAAACAAAAAGAATATAATATTTAAAGTTTTGTAAAGCGTAGAAATAAAATTTTATTATTTGTATACGTTTGTTTGAGTATAAATCATTTGAAAGTACTTATAAACATTTACCTAATATAACCAAAATCTTCTCAAGTTGCTAGTTGATTAAGCGACAAAGTTGTCGAGTGCAACGGGTTAATGTGTGCAATAGTACAGTGCGTAATATTTTATGAGTTGCTTAATATCTTGGGAGAGCAGCCCGTACATAATATTTCATAAATGAAGTTAATAGAAAGAAACGATTAGAATTTGCGAAAGAATATGTTAATATTCCTATGAAGTAATGAAAACTTTTTATGTTGAGATATTTAAGTGTTGAAAGTAAATTTAACATATTTGGTTCTGATGGAGTATGTATTATATAGAGAAAAAAATACCGAATCGGAGACAAAAAATTTGCAACGGGAGTAGGGTAGATCACAGTTTGAAGCTGCATAAATGAAAACGGAGTTAGATTATTCTATTTTATAGATGATATGGACGAAATATTGTATATGTAAATTTTAAAACATCTTCAAGCAATTGTAAATAAAACTGAATTACAACGCAACTATATGTTATAGATTATGATTCAAATCATAATGCTTAAAATATTTCACGAAATCAAATCAATTAAAAATCCCACCGCAGTGTGCAGACTTAAAAGTTATAGAACACTTATGGGACTATATTTTATAAGGCATCAGGTAGGATTTTGAATGATTCTTTCTAACCCGATCAAAGAGAATACGATTCAGATATCAGCGCAGAGGATTTATTTGATCCATCTTCTGTGTCCATACATACTGCTCCTCAGTCGAAAGATATATAGAAAGATTCGCAAAATATAGCAAAGTCATGCGATCAGATTTCATTGTAAAAGGATAACATAGCAATTTTTATCATCGTATGCGGAGCGCCATGCCACGATTAGAACTATTGAAACTCCCTAAATGTAAGGACTTGATGCTGGGACGGGCACATGTGACTAATTTAGGAACAAAATATGAATATCTTTATCGGTCAAAGAAGTAGATAACGTTACATTGCGTACCGAAATACTAAATTCTATCCTAGAATCACTTTTGTCGTTAATGCGGGAGCTGTGTGATCCAATCGGTCAGTATATCACAAACAACTGTGATTGACAATTGGCCATACATTTAACAGAGGGTGGGAGAGCTATTCGACCAGGAGACTTGGATGATATGCATATGCAAGAACATAGTAAAGATACTTGAGGAGCATGAGAGAGAAGGAGAGAGAACTTAGAGTTGGGCGATCATAAAGGGTTTATGAAAACATTTAATAAAGCGGCAGAGATATCATGGGGAGCAAATGAAGAAGCAAATCCTGACGTTCATTCAAAACTGTGTCTAGATTGCCAGTTAAAAAAGTTAGTCGTGATCAAGAGTAAACAACTTATGATACTCATTGACACGTACGGAGCTGCGTTCGACAAGGTCGCGATGGATGTAGTGAGTATAGATATATTTTATCAATATAGGATCCGCTCACAATAAAGGATTCAATATAGGAAGCATTCCATCGTTGTATCTCTCTGCAAAACCACCCTTATAGATATTGCGAGCACAATGATTACTCGCTTAAACCTAATGTTACGGGCGGGTTCTCCACCGCGGTATTTCCGCTGAACGGAGCGCCGCGACATTACTGCACGCTACGCGACGTCGTAGATGCCTTCAGTAGCATCTTATGGAGGACCACTATAGTGGCCCATAGTACCTCAGTGGCATCTTATGGAAGGCAGTGGCCTTAATATATATAACAAGCACTATAATGACCCGTAATAAATCTGTATATAGGTAATTATATAGGTACTTATATAGTAAGTATATAGGTTGTATTTGAAATACCCTGACGCGATTATAAAAGTGCAACAAATGCAGAGCCACTATAGAAAGAATAATAATAATAAAAAAAAAATTGGAATCATGTTTGTATCCACATAAATGTGTAAGTATGTATCATTGCTTGGTACGTCCTGATAAAGTAAATTTTTTAGACACAATACAATGTAAAGTGTTCAAAGCAAAAGTAAGACTCTGCTAGACTTTTTGAAATGATACTTTCTCAAAAATAGATTTTTGAGAAAATTTTGTCATTAAAATCGCTAATTTCTTGTTGCTTGTTAACGGAGCTAAAGTGAGAAACTCCTCTGAGCCAAAAATTATTTAGTAAGACTGTAATTCTAAGGATAATTCTATAGAACATAATAATTGGAAAAACTAAAGGTGTATAAATAAGATCTGATTTATTATGCACAAACTTGTTTTTTACATAAATTAGGGGTATCAATTATACTTTTAATATAATTATTTTTGAGGACTCATGAAAAAAATATGTATAATAATATCCTTTCAAACTGTGCACTTCTTATCATTCGAAATATTAATTAACTTATTACCGATTTTAAACATTTTTTTATGTGCTGGAAAAGTGATTGTAACAGTTGATTTGTTTTACATTTTTATAAGATGTAAAATTTTTCGTTGTTATTATATATGAAACTGATTCTAAAAAATACTTTAATAAGCGATAATTTTTAAGCAACGTAATGTGCATTACATATTTTTTTCGTGACATGCAAAAAGAATGCTATTTATTTATAATTGCAATAAGAAAGGTTAGTAACATTATTATACAAGGTTTGATACTTCAGTATTTTTAATAGTTATTTAAATAATTATGTTCCATTATAGATTACAATGTTTAATATGCTTTGATATACATTTGAGTCACACCATTGACCGTCTTTAAAAATATTTTATTTTTATCTTCTGTCTCTTTTTTTTTATTTTGACTCGTCTCGAATTTATTAGAGAGACTTGGAAACCTGGGTCATATGTTCTGTTTACCTCTAACTTCTCTTCTAAAACTATCTTTACTTTGATCAATGGTGTGGTTATTCGTTTTTTTGTCCCTTGCATATAGGTCCACTTCTATCATCGAATTTCTTCCATTTATTCTGGTTTCCTTTCTATTTTCCTTTTTGAACCAACAGGAGTCCTCTGAATGATATCTAATACCTTTGTTTAGTTTTTCACAATTCTTATATGGTTTCTTTTCTTCAAATTTCTTCTTATTATCTTGTCTCTCCTCTTTCTTTTTTGTAAAACTGTTCTTACTAGATTTTCACATTTTTTTATTTCTTGTAGTAATTCTGTTGGGCTTTGACAATTTTCTCTATCTATTTTATCTCTTATGAATTCTGGTAATCCTGCTGCTATAAGCATCAACAGAGTCTTTGTACTGATATTGTTGTTCATGTCCAGTAGTAGTTTTTCTTTCCTCATAGCGTACTCTATTAGTGAACCTTCTTTATATCTGTAGGATATTTCGTATATACTTGTACTCCATCCCTTGTCTGCAAGTGATTTCAAGAATATTTGCTTCCATTCGTTCCAACCAGCCTCCCTTGTCAACGCTGTTAGTGTTGCTGAGTGCCAGTCTAAACATGCCCTGTCAAGGAATAATCTTAAAATCTCAATTTTCGTGTTATTTTCTTTAATTTCGAATCTTCGACATTCTTTTTCAAATGTCTCCAACCATTGTTCTGCATTTGAGTGTTTACATACAAATTTTTCAATCATGAATTTTTCTGATATACATCTTAAATCTATTTGATATTCTTTCTGCTGTGTGAGTTCTACTATGTTTGTTTCCACTATTTCTTCTAGATATAGATCATGCAACATTATATTGTCATCTTCATCAAAATACGTACTGCCCATTTCCTGTGTGCATTTAATCCGTATTCTTTTTTCTTGTCCTCTTTAATTGAGGCTTTTTTCCATTCTCTTATAGCTTTCTGTTTTTGTTAATCCGCTGTGGTTACTTGCAAATTTTTCATTTTCTGGCAACACATATTTTTTTTGTCCTAAGTTGTGATAGAGGTTATTATGGCAATCATATTTGTTTTTTTGTCGCTCGGTGATGCCACACATTTAAATGCGAATTGTAGTTTTCTTGCTATTATAAACCAAAAATTGTCGAAAGGGTTAACATATAAAATTCGAGGCATTGCGCTATATTCTTACAGATCAAACCAACAACTTCCTAAATTCATTGATAAAAGCGATAGCGAGGAAGTTACGAATTAAGCTATATAAAACAACAGCATTTTATCTGCAATCTAACGGGTCGATCAGGAGATCACAACACGTATTAATGAAATATTTTAAACAATTTACAAATAGAGAAAAAGAATGAGACGAATGGCTGGATTGTTCTCTTATAATACCAGCATTCACGAAAAAACACGCTTCTTGCCTCACGAACTTGTTTTCGGGAGGATAACTCGGATACCGACATCAGATCCATTCTTAGAAGAAAACATGGACCAAATATCTCTAGAGTACTATATCAAGTTAGTTAATAAGATTAATTATATGCAAGTGGTAGCGCGACGGAATCTTAGGAGAACCAAAAAGATGTCAAAAAATGATGTCAAAATATTATAACCGTAAGATAAATCCTGAAACATTAAAAGAAGACGAAGTCTTTCTGCTGAAAATATCGATCTCCATCAAAATTTGGAGTTCGATATAAAGGTTTGATATAAGATTCTAGAACTGCTAACTCAAAATAATATTAAATTATAGATGGACGGAACAACAAAAATAGTGAATTGTAATAAACTAAAAATATTCAAGGATAAGTCGAGTAACATTCTGTTTCAAAACTATGCAGGCGTTAGCGATAACGACAATAATCGTATGTTCGGCCAAAATCTACTTTCAATATCCCCATGCAAACGCCGAACTCCATGGAAATCTATATCCAGCTCTTCTAGCTGGCAGAATACGAACAGACAAACGTCGATTAGCCTTCGAATCGGCAAATGTGGGAGTAATCGAACTTTCACGATAATCAAAGAGATCAAACTCTACGTGGACGCAATAATCAGAGGGTATATGCTCCATATGGTATAAGGTTAGAGTTTGCACCTGCTAGGAGCTCCTTAACGCATCTTCTCTTTCACGTGGTTCGTCAACCATCACCAGGAAAGCACAGAGAGGATTCTGCGAATAGCAACGAGCCAAGTGCAAGCATAAATAATGACCAGCCAGTGATAATGAAAGGAAGTGATGTGACTCCAAACCCTGCATCAAGGAAATCAGTAAGGTACCCTATATTAGAGAAAATAATAGATGCGCGCTCGGAAAACGTTTTGAAGAACAAAATCTCCGGACGATTTACTTAATGGTGAAGATGTCACGTCTTCCTACCTTTATGCCTAAAGTACGTCATGGTGGCAGGAAATACCTATTACGTCGGTTATTAAAGGAATTCTAACACCAAACGAAAAATTACAATAACGCACTGGGTGTCGAACCCGTGGAAGAGAAGAAAGAGAACCTTCCACCGTACCGCTTGATGCCCTTGCAGCCATCCAGAATGTGGATTCTCCCCACTGGATCTTCCTGTCTTGGATCCTAGGACTCCGAGGTATTTGGAGATAAGGCTTCAGCATCGTCTGGAATCACTCTCCCAAGAGGTAAGAGAGCGTTTGCAACGTCGCTTCGACATCCTGTTTGGTGTCGATCTCGAGCCAGAAGAACTGCCCAGCCAGGTTACTGCCGAAAAGGCACAAGATCTCGTGAAAGTCGAAGCTGCTTAGGAAATTAGTTTTATTAAGGTCCGTGCCTAGTGAGACGTAACATATTTAACCGTTTGAGTGCTATGGGCGCACATATGCGTCCAGCGAAAGCTATCGATATAG